>NC_056728.1:862965143-863265143 GCF_019279795.1 Protopterus annectens
TTCCTTCATGCCCAAAGTGGTCAATGAGTTATCCTTAAACCAAGCCATTCATCTGCCCACCTTCTCACATCCACAGAATGACAGGGAGAGTGTCTTGCATTCTCTTGATGTTCACAGACAGCTTAGCTTTTACCTTGACAAGGCCAAGTCAGTTAAGACATCAGCTCAGTTTGTCTACTTTCATCCCAGGGCTCTGGGAAAAGCAGTGAGAAAGCATAGTATTTCTGCCAGGATTTCCAGGGGCATTATCTTTTGCTACACTTACCATGGAAAACATCTAAGATTCAAAATTAAGGCTCCCTCTACTAGAGCTATGGCTTCATCTGGAGCCTTCTTCAAGGGATTGGACACTGCCTTCATTCTAGAGGCAGCTACATGGACTTCTGTCCATACCTTTACCAAACATTATAGACTGGAACACATTTCCAAATCTAGAACGGGATTTGCCAGGGCAATCCTTCATGGATTTCTAGAAAACAGTTTCAAGCCTCCTCCCTCTTCTTCCCTTTGAGCTGTGGCACTCACTGAAGGGTTTGGAATACTGCAGCATGAGAACAGAAGAACATAGAATAATTGTGTAAAATCTTACCATAACCATAGATGTTTTGTCTCTTCCATGTTGCAGTATTCCTTCCTTCCCTCCTTCCCCTTCCTCTTAATAAACTATCCCTTCTTGGATGACACTGGACTCCTACAGCTATCCTGGGACTGAGGTCTAACTGGGGTGTTCAGTTCTGAGGAACGGTAATTGCAGAAGTCACTTTTATGGCCCATGCTCCCTTAGCCAATGTCATATGTCCCACGTACCTAGCAGTGACTAGAAGCTTTTGTATAATGGCCAGATGTTCAGGTAGTAAGCCGGGGATAACCCAAGGGTTTGGAATACTGTAACATGGAAGAGAAGGACCTCTATGGTTATGGTAAGATTTTACACAACTATTCTTTATCTCTTTTGCAGGTTAGACCTTCTGGTTTGGGAGCTAGCTATACAGTATTGAATGACACTTCAGGCAGTTTACATTCCCTCAGGTCAGCACATAGTGGCAAATTCTCTGAGTAGGTCCATAACACAGTCCCATGAGTGGATGTTTCATAGGGATGTGTTTCTGTATACTTTCCACCAGTGGGCTACTCCCTAAATAGATATATTTACCTCCTCTCTAAATAGACAACTTCCTGTATTTTGTGCCAGAGTACCATGTCCTCTGGCTTGGAAGGTTGGGCACCTTTTCTTTTTCTTGGAAGGCGATGTCTGTTTATGCCTTCTCTCCCTTCCTCTCGTTCCAAAAGTCATGTTCAAGATAAAACAGGTTGCTGCCAAAAATTTTGTTAGCAACTCCCTTTTAGCCCAGACAGCACTGGTTCCCTCCTCTTCTGCATCTAGCCAAGTTCAATTATCAGCAGTTACCTCATAGGGTGGACCTACTCGCACAAGGGGTTTCTCATCCATCCCCACCTGTCCACCCTTCAACTAATATTGTGGGTGACAGGGTTGTTATCCCCTTCAGACACCTTTTTTCTGAGGGTGTACTTCGGGTCCTGCGGGATGCCAGGAAACCCACTACTAGGAAATATTACTTATCCAAATGGAAGAGATTTTCCATTTGGTGACCCTGCCCCCTTCTAGCCTGTAAAGTTGAGGCCAAATAGTTTCTTAAAGACATCCTTCACGTTAGGCATCCCAGGAAGCCTATCCCTCCTTCCTGAGACCTTGGTTTTATTTTAGAAAAGTTGACTTGGGCTCCTTTTAAGCTTGCTGCTTCGGTTTCTTTACAGCATTGTTCTTGGAACGTACTTCTTTTGGCTCTTACGTCTGCCAAATGGGTGTCTGAGTTGCAAGCCCTTATGGCTGATGTCCTTCAAGGATGCATCTGCAGTCTTTACAAATGGGTTGTCCTGTCGTCAGGCAGCCCTTCGGTCGGCCGGATTCCAAAGTCTGGGTCTGGCCTCTGCTGGTGTCGCACTTCACCCGACGTCATAGCTGCAGTTATTCGGGTATAAAGGCATCAGCCGACGCCATTTTCCTCAGTCTTTCTTGCCGAGTGGCGCCCGAAGCAGAAGCTGTTCGCAAGTGCCGGTCGGTCAGAACCAGAGATTACTACTACCGAAAACTACTTTGAAGACTTCTAAAAAGCTAAGTACCCCGTTGGGGACTCTTTCTTGCCTCAGCCGATGTCAGAAAAAGTGAATAACTGTTTAACTTGTGGGAAACAAATACCTCATAAAGATTTCCACTCTTACTGCTTACCTTGTCTAGGCCCAGACCACGACGTCGCAGCTTGTCTAGCCTGTGCTTCTTTTAACCGGCGGACGCTTAGACGTCGGTCGGAGTTTGCTGAGGAGTTTTTCGGCTCCAATTTTGCTTATATTATGCCGTCGGATCCTCCGACTTCGCAAATATCTAAAATACGCAAGGAAAAGGACCGACACTCGCGGTCCACGGTTTCGGCCGAAACTGCTGTTAAGCCAACCGCGAGTGTCTCGGTTTCGGCTGAAACCGAGCAAGCGGTTCTTCCTTCAGCCGAAAACTTTCCTCCTGCCGAGGCCTCTTCTAACCTCGTGGAATCGGCTTCTGATATCCCACCTACTGTTACAGTTTCTCAGGAATTATCAGACACTATTCCCTTGGATATTTCTACCCCTGCACGTGGAGCTGCTAGGCCACTTGCAGCCATGTCCATTAAGGCCTTTGCCAGGGCTAAAGCAGCTAAAACTACTAAATCTGTGCCTGCTAAGCCCCCCCTCTCACAGGCCTAGCTCTAGTTCACAAATGCTTAGTTTAGCAGAGGATCTCATTTCTTTAATCCGAGGATCCCAACCTCAACCAGACAGGGCCTCTCACCCGCCTCCAGAGAAGAGGCCTAGAGCAGAGCCCCTGAGCCAGTGTCTACAGATGATTCCTCTGATGACTCAAATGATACAGACCCTCCAGAGGCCCCATACTCCCCTTATGAAGACTCTGATGGTGAAGAGTCCATTCCTTCTGCCTCTCCGCGGAGGAATTTTCCTTTGGGGAAACCCTGCATGCTATGAGGGAACAATTTCAGTGGCAGGGCCAGGATTTTTCAGATTCCAGAAAAGGCTTAGAACTTTTCTGCATTTACCACAACATAGGCCTTTAGCCATACCTCCAGTTCTTTCTGTTGTAGATGATGCATTTAATGATGCTTGTACTGCTCCTGATTCTCTGCCTCCGGCCCCTGTTAAGCCCGATAGATACTACAGGGTCCCGGACACACATTACCACTTGTATAAGGCTCCCTTGCAGATCCAGAGACTATCTCCCAAGGACCTAAGGCTGTAGCAGCCACCTCTGCCAAAAACCCCCTCCCTCTGAAAGGGAATCCAGATCCTTAGAGATGGGGTAAAAGTTTACACTTCTGCTACTCTTTCAGCTAGGGCCTTGAACTGTCAATTTCACATGATGCAGTATCAAGAATTTTGCTAGATCAGTTAACCAAAAAGTGTCCTCAGATGAAACAGTAGACAAAAATATGTGCAGGAAATGGTACATAACATTCAACAAGTCAGTAACCATTCCCTAAAATGCGGCTATGATGCACTGGAGGCTTCCTTTAGATCAGCCATGACTGGCACAGTCATCAGAAGACATGCATGGCTAAAAGAACAGGCCTTACCAGACCATGTCAAATCAAAACTATTAGATGCTCCTATGGATAAGATCAATTTGTTTGGCTCTCCTGCACAACAAGTACTGAAGAAGATGGAAGAGAAGGCAAAATCTGTCCAAACAGTAAAAGATTTCTTACAGGTCCAACCTCCGAGGTTTAGCAGGAATTGGCCCTCCAAGAATTGGTCCTTTCCAGACTCCTCCAGAACTCAGAGAGGCAGGAATAGGCGTTCAAGAGGCAGAAGCCAATCCAGGGGTGCTTACAGAGGACGTCAGTGGCAGGGCAACAACCAGCGAGGCACAGACACAGCCACCACCACAACTACTGGTCAATCACAGTGACTTGGCTCTGGCACCGCCTACCAGGGAACAACTGCAGGCACCCTTAGGCGGGAAGCTAGCCTTATTTACAACAAACTGGCATTACATCACAAGAGACAAGTGGATTTTACAGATAATAGACCAAGGTTACAGGTTTCACTTCCATACTCTACCAGGGAAGAGAGGAATGCCAAACCTACCTCCAAATCAAAAAGACAGAAGCACTAAAACAAATATCCCAATTATTAAGGATGAGAGCTGTAGAAAAGGTACCATCTATGGAGCAAGGGAAGGGATTTTACTCCAGACTCTTCCTGGTACCAAGAAAAGAAGGCAAATGGAGACCTATTCTCAACTTGTCCGCTTTAAACACATTCCTCATTGTTCCAAAATTCAAAATGCTGACCCTACAGCAGCTTCTTCCCATGCTGGGCAAGGAGTCTTGGCTGGTGACTCTAGATCTCAAGGAGGCATACCTGCACGTCCCCATACGACCAAACTGCAGAAGATACCTCAGATTTCTTGCAGGATCAGAGCATTATCAATTCTCAGCATTGCCCTTTGGCTTATCTACTGCACCCAGAGTGTTCATGAAATGCCTGGCATCAGTAATTGCTCATTGCAGGCTTCAGGGAATCCAAATCTACCCATACCTGGACGACTGCCTGATACAAGCGGACAACGAAAGCAGGCTAGCAGAAGATTTACAAAGGGTCATTTATCTGCTACAAGCCCTGGGATACACAGTCAATTTAAAAAAGTCAAGACTGATTCCATCCCAGAGAATAACCTTTTTGGGTGCAGAGTTGGACACATCAAGGCAAATGGCATTCCTAACAGTAGAAAAACAGGAGCAGCTACCTCTCTACTTCTTGGCCTTAACAAAACAGAACCATCTGACAGCAAGAAAAGTTCTGCAAGCCTTGGGCTTCATGGCATCCTGCATAATATTGGTTCCTCATGCCAGACTGCATATGAGAAAACTACAGTGGTACCTAAGGAATTTATGGTCTCAACACAAGCACAGCTTGGAAACCCAGATTCCCATTATTCCATGCCTGAAGCAAGAATTCCTATGGTGGGCTCAGGCTTGTCAATCAAACACAGGATTGCCTTTTCACAGTGCTCAACCAAGCCAAACCATCACGACAGATGCCTCAGACCTCGGTTGGGGGGCACACATGCTGGACAAGTGCATACAAGGCTTATGGTCTCAAAACCAGCTGCACCTACACATAAATTTAAAGGAAATGCTGGCAGTAAAACTGGCAATTCAGGCATTCAGACCATTCCTTCAGCAAGGTCTATTGATGATAAGGACAGACAACACCACAGTTATGTGGTACATCAACAAACAGGGAGGCACACACTCGTATCCTCTTTGCTGGATGGCACTGGATCTCTGGAATGTGGCCCTGAGCTACAACATACAGTTAAAAGCAATTTTTGTACCAGGAAAAGAAAACATCCTAGCAGACATTTTAAGCAGGACTACCACGGATGCCCACGAATGGATGCTGCATCCGGGCATCTTCAAAACCATTACAAGAAAATGGGGACTCCCATAAATAGACTTATTTGCATCCCCACGCAATCACCAACTAAAGAAATTCTGCACAAGGACGTACCACCCACTTGCTTGGAAGGTGGACTCCCTATCCTTCAGTTGGAAAAACCTGACAGCATATGCATTCCCACCACTTCCTTTGATGCACAAAGTGCTATTGAAGATCAAAGAGGACCGTCCAAGGATCATTCTGATAGCTCCAGACTGGCCAAGGCAACATTGGTACCCATTACTGAGGAGCATGTCTCGGGAACAAATATGGCCACTACCCCTGGTTCCCTTGCTGTTAACACAGAACAACTACAACAATCTGCATCCAAACCTGAAAACTCTGCAGCTGACTGCCTGGAACATTGCATAAGACCAATTAACCCAAATTTATCCCAAAGGGTTAAAGACATTATCCTTGAGGCTCGCAGACCCTCAACAAGAAAAAATTATTCAGCAAAATGGAAAAGATATCTCATTTGGAGTACTGAAAAGGAGAAGATGTGTCACTGGTAAACATAGCCAACATTCTGGAATACTTGGCAGAGCTCTTCCACACAGGCCTGTCCTATTCCTCCATCAAGATTCATGCATCAGCTATTTCAGCAGAATACGACTTGGATCCTCCTGTCTTCTCACATCCTCTGCTCAGACAGTTTCTGAGAGGAATTAAAAATGTAAAGCCTCCTAGGAAGCCACCATTACCAGCATGGGACTTGAACTTTGTGCTAGAAAAATTGACACTTCCTTCTTTCGAACCAGCAGCAACAGCAGAACTGCAATACTTATCATGGAAGACTGCGTTCCTGCTGGCAATCACTTCAGCAAGAAGGGTATCTGAACTTCAGGCATTAATGGCAGTCCAACCCTTCCTGATCTTCCATCAAGATAGAGTGTCCATGAGAACAAATCCTTCCTTTATGCCTAAGGTGGTTTCCAGAGTTTCTTTAAATCAGGCTATCCACCTACCTACATTCTTCCCTAACCCACAGAACAGGGGAGAAAGACTGCTACATACCTTGGATGTACATAGACAAGTACGCTATTACCTGGACAGGACCAAGGGCAATAGAAAAACTGACCAGCTACTGGTAGCATATGCAACAGGAAGGGAAGGAAAAGCAATTTCAAAACAGACAATCTCCAAGTGGATAGGAAATTGCATTAGGTTTTGTTACTCCTACCATGGAAAGAAAACTCCAGAGAACATCAGGCCTCACTCTACAAGGGCAACAGCCACTACCACAGCCTTCTTACGAGGAGTGGCTACCAAGGACATTTTAGAAGCTGCTACTTGGAGCTCCGTGCATACATTTGCCAAGCATTATAATTTACCTTTATACTCTAGATCCCGAGCAGGCTTTGCCACTGCTGTTTTGCAAGGGATCCTAACTACACCATAACTTTATTTGTCCACCTCCCCCAGTTTGGCTATGGTATTCTACCCATTTGTAAAGACTGCAGATGCATCCTTGAAGGACATAGTACAGTTTTGTACCTACCATAAATGTAGATGTCCGATAGGAATGCATCTGCAGTCAGGATTACCCACCCGCCTTCCCCTCTGTGGTGCTCCTAGGGTATTTTGCCCATCTTACAGCTAGCTGGGGGAATCTATTATGGTGTATTTGTTTGTATATATGTACATACATGCTTATTTTTTGTGTTTGCTCTCTACTATTTGGAATCATTGGCATTTATCCAAATTTAGCCTTCCAAGAGGGCATCTGGCATCTGGGGCAAGAAACACTGAGGAAAATGGCGTCGGCTGATGCCTTTATACCCGAATAACTGCAGCTATGACGTCGGGTGAAGTGCGACACCAGCCGAGGCCAGACCCAGACTTTGGAATCCGGCCGACCGAAGGGCTGCCTGACGACAGGACAACACATTTGTAAAGACTGCAGATGCATTCCTATCAGACATCTACATTTATGGTAGGTACAAAATTGTACTTTCTTCCTTTTTTAGTTTTTCATAAGGACAGGGTGTCCCTTCATTGCAGTCTTTCTTTTATGCAGATGGCAGTTAGAGTTTTCCCTTAATCAGTCTATTCATTTACCCTCTTTTTTTCCCTTCTCTGCAGACTGCTAGTGAGAAGGTTTTACACACCTTGAATTTGCATAGGGAGCTCAGATATTATTTGGTTAAGACTAAAGCTTTTTGTAAATCTGAACAGCTTTTTGTTTCTTTTCATCCTAAGTCTTTAGGGTTGGATGTTTCCAAGCAAACCATTTCTTCTTGATTTCTAAAGCCATCTCCTTTTGCTGATCTTTTTCAGGGAACAAAACTTCCTTCTTCTATTAAAGCTCATTCTACTAGGGCTGTGGCTTCTCCTGGTGTTTTTTTGAAGGGTTTGGATACTAATTCTATTCTTGAGGCAGCTACCTGTACTTCTGTGCATGTATTTACCAAGCACTATAATTTGGATGTGATTTCTAGAACCAAAGCTGGTTTTGCTAAGGTCATTCTCCATGGCTTCCTAGCGGGCTCTGCTGCCCCTTCGATTTCCCAGTCTTCTTTCTGAGCTATTGCACTCTTTCTATTATAAAGAATGCTGCAACAGTGATATGGAAGGACATTAGCACAGTTGTGTAAAATCTTACCATAACAGTAGATGTCCTTTTCTTCACTGTTGCAGTATTTGCTCCCTTTCTCATCCCCATGGTCCTTTTTTCTTTCTGGATGTGCTTGTTGCCTACTAGTTTCCTTGGACTGTCATTTCTACTGAGTCTTTTCAGTTCTGAGCACGGTATGTCCAGACATCACCTTTATGCCCTACGGTGTGCACGAGGAGCATGTGTGTGACGTATGGCGTACCCACTACAACCTGAAGGCTTTTTTATACTGGCCGGATGTCTGGTTACCCTTGGGATGGGATCCATATTGTAAAGAATACTGCAACAGTGAAGAGAAGAAAATCTACTGTTATGGTAAGATTTTACACAACTGTACTTTATGAATGAGTGGTTTGAGCAGGAATAAGAGTGAGGTGTGAAGGGGTAATAAGATTTAGTTTAAAAAAAAAGGAGAAAAAGGAAACATAAGAAATCAGAAGCTGGTGACATAAGTTCATGAAAATAGTACAGAAGAGATTTAGGAAAATAATATGAGAGGTGCTTTGCACCAAAATTCATTGGTTTGAAGGGAGGAGACACGAGATATGTTGATTACAGTAAAAGAGGTGTTTGAGAGAATACAGTGAGTACTAGGTAGTTGGTTTTGATGTGGAAAAGGCATTTGATATTATAGAAGATAGCAGTATGTTGGAAGTTATTCAAGAGTATGGGTTAAGTGGAAAGCGTTTTGCATTCAATGTATAGTAATGTCATAATGTAATGGCTTGTGGGTGGATTGGTGAGGGGTATTAAGAAGAGAATGAAGCGAATGTGTCCCATGAGTTGAGTTTTATTTGCATTAGTTATGAATGTGGACATGTTAAGATGCAGGGAGAGAGCTGAGATGTCAGAATAGAAAATAAGAGGGTGGGGTAAGATTTCCAGTATTTATGACATATGCTGATGATTTAGTTATAAATGCTAAGAGCAAATTTTGGGTTAAAGAAATTATTCATGTAGTTGTGAAAGAATTAATTAAAGCAGAATTAGTGTTGGACAAATGTAAAAGTTAAGGATGTGGAGATGCTGTAAAAATTGGGAGGATATATTTCTCAGGTGAGAGAAGAATAATGGAGATTATATTTTGGAAGAAAGCAGTAGTAGAAGGGCAGTAGAAGGAAATATCAGAAAAAATAAGGAGATTAGCAGATATGTGGGTATTTGGGTAGCATTCCAAATGATATTTGAAAAAAGTGTATTTGGTACATGCATGCATGTTGGGGAACATGGGATACATAGGAACAGTGTACACATTTCCAAGATGTCTAGAAAAAAATTATTAGAAATAGTTTTTGGAATCATTTAGGGCTCAGGGTTCAACCATATTAAAATAGTGGTGGCGTATTATAAATAAGATGATAGAGGGATTGGGTTAAGGAATCCCTCTGTAGATTTAGCCGTAGTTCATTTATATTTGATACTGTGTAGGATGCAAAAGGAGGAGGATAATGTAGTAGGAAAGTTAACCGAGAAATATAAAGAATTTTGGAAAGCAGAAAGTATAAAGAAAATAAGGGTATATGAAAATAAGGAGTTTATAGTATAATGAAAAAATAAAAAGTTGGTAATTTAGGATAGTGCATGTAAATAAAAGTAGGAAAACATGGTATTATGGGGAAAATTTCTGATATGAAGCCTATGGTTGTAAAAAATGTGATTATTAAAAGAGCAGTAAAGGATAAAGCATGAAAGATTTATAAAGGTTACTAAAACGGCAGATGAAATACAAATAGGTGAGTGAGCAATAATGTCAAATATGCAAAGTAGAGGAACCTATTAAACGTGCATTACTGGAATGCAGTCATTTTAAGCAAGTATGGGAAAAGTTTAAAAATGAATATCTGTTTGAATATTTTCTAAATAGAAAGCTGGATGGGATATGTGGTTTATGATGGGAAGAAAGATGAAAAGATGGATGAGGATAGTAAGTGCAGCATGGATAATTTGGAATAGTAGATTTGAAGAACTGTTGTGTAATGAAATGAGGAAATTGTGAAATTATTATGAGAAGAATAAAGAAATGTTTGATGGCAAGGGTTGGGGGGTGAAGTTTGGATTGATAAAGTATCTTTAAATGAATGTGTTTGAATGTCCTTATTGTTCTGCACTTGAATGTCATTTTGATATATTTTGTTTCATGTAAAGTAGTGTGTGTGTGCATATAGAAAATTGAATGATGTATATAAATAAAAAAGTCCATACTTTTTTTGATAAATGTCAAGGGACCTTTTACATCTAGCAAAAAATAATAAAAACGGCCAGCACATATAAAACTGTGAATACAATAAGTAATAAACATAAATTCAGTCCAAAACAGCTGCAAACCAGTTTCGGACCAAGCTTTCTTCAGTGCAAGAAACAATTACATAAAGTAAGAAACAGCACCAAACTTTCACCAACAGCATTTATTAACGAGAAAGAAATAAAACGTAAGCGCTTTCACGATTTTCACAATCGCTTCCTCAGACAGTGAAACAAGATAAAATTCTGATTTAAATATTCTAAGAGGCAAACAGCTGATGTGCTCTAATGCAAAGCAATTACAAATTTAAAGAGACAATATCAGAAACATAGTAAAAAATTTCAATGTAAAACACATAAATAGATGAATAAGTAAAAAAAAGTTTAATTTAATATACTATAATATTTAAAAGTCTAGTGTTTAAGGCGACGTGACTTTAAAAAAGGTTTTAATGATGTCATACCATTCAAACCTGGAAATTTCTCAGCATTCAGAAGCAAGATCCATTTTTGCTCTGCAGCCTCAGTATGATTTTCTATATCACTCCAACGAATGCTAGGATACAGTACTTGGATAGCTAGAAATTTAAATATATGAGTATGATCTGTCTGTTTTATGTGGTTAGCCAAGGCACTGCTTTCTTTGTGGTTATTAATGTCCCTCTTGTGCTCTAGAATCCGATCCTTTAACATTCTATTTGTTTTCCCCACATAGAATGAATGACACACCTGGCAAAAACAAAAGTAAACTACATTTTTCATGCGGCATTCAACATAACAAGAAAAACCAGTAGAATGTAAGGATCCGGATTCTAGAGCACAAGAGGGACATTAATAACCAGAAAGAAAGCAGTGCCTTGGCTAACCACATAAAACAGACAGGTCATACTCATATATTTAAATTTCTAGCTATCCAAGTACTGTATCCTAGCATTCGTTGGGGTGATATAGAAAATCATACTGAGGCTGCAGAGCAAAAATGGATCTTGCTTGTGAATGCTGAAAAATTTCCAGGTTTGAATGGTATGACGTCCTTAAAACCTTTTTTAAAGTCACGTCGCCTTAAACACTAGACTTTTAAATATTATAGTATATTAAATTATACTTGTTTTTACTTATTCATCTATTTATGTGTTTTACATTGAAATTTTTTACTATGTTTCAGATATTGTCTCTTTAAATTTGTAATTGCTTTGCATTAGAGCACATCAGCTGTTTTCCTCTTAGAATATTTAAATCAGAATTTTATCTTGTTTCATTGTCTGAAGAAGCGATTGTGAAAATCGTGAAAGCGCTTACGTTTTGTTTTATTTCTTTCTCGTTAATAAATGCTGTTGGTGTAAGTTTGGTGCTATTTCTTACTTTATTTTTCATTTTCTCGCACCACTCTGTACCATGAGTTGTTTTTTGTCTTTGTAACAATTACATAAAAACTGAATAGAATGAATCACCCCATCCAAACACATGAAACATATCTAAATAATCAGACACACACACCCTCTCCCTCTCACCAGTCAAATTCTGTCATTTAACCCAGGAGGAAATAAAGCCCCCAATTTAACAACCCAAAGCAATTCTTTTTTATTCAAAATATCATGCCAACCCTACCTGTTATTTCCCAAAATACAAATATAATCAATAGCAGTGAATCTAAATGTTGATGCAGTATGCTGCAAAACCTCTTTTTATAAAGCATTAGACATTCTTTTATTGCAAATATCATTTAAATGTTCAGAAATACGAATTCTAAACTGTCTGGAAGATTGTCCTACATAAAAAACAGAACAATAATACTCTACTAAATAAATAATCCATTCTGATACACAATTGGCAGAACACTTATTTTTTTGCTGTTTTTATTATTTTTTGCTATTAGTATTTTGGCCTTGCCCTCTTGCCATACGTGAGTACTACGAAGGTTTTATGTGTTTTACATCTACCCAAGCTGCTGCTTGCTCAGGCAGATAGGACCACTGTTTAAGGTCTCTTTCTGAAGGATGTATGTGTCTTTTTTTGTACAAAATGTTCATTAAGCTTAGTCGTAGCTGACTTGTATTTAACAGTCCAGCCCTCAAAAAAAAAAAAAAAAAAAGAGCTATAAATTGATCCCACTTTTGATCATAAAGTATAATTGAATAAAAAGGTAAGAACATCCAAGTTAACAGTCTGGGTGTAATTTGAAAAATGTGCAAACCTCTGCCTCCATGATAGCTAGAAAGTTGGCTTTGCAAAGCTGAATGTTTCCATTGTTAAAACTTCAATTATTTAGGAGTGAAAGACTGATATTCAGTAAAACAACTGATGTGATGTGGTGGTGTCAATTTTGCTGTTATTTTCACTGATGGGTCGGTTCTGATCTATCTGATCCATCTCAGCCATTTCAAAAGCTCGAGGTCTTCAGCAAAGCTTTTGGGCATCTTTTCTTACCCATAGTGCAACTCCCTAGCTTCCCAAAATCTCGTTTGCCACTCTGTGAAGGATGTTCACTAACAAGCTCTGGGCTAAGTGTTTCTTTTATGTTTATAATATCGTTATTGTTAAAAACTTGCTTTTAAGCTAGAATTTCTCTTTAACTGTTTCTATCCTTACCCTGTCTTTTAAAAGTGTTATTTCCCTTTAGTTTCCCGTGTTAGTGTCCATTTAAATTAAAGGATGTCTAACATCCATTTTAGTTGGAGGATGTTTTTTTCTTCCCCCTCTTTGTTTATCCCCTTTTCTTATCGTCCGTTTTACTTGGAGGATGATTATTAAAAAAAAAAAAATTCCTATTTCTGGGTCCATTTAAGTTAGAGAACTCTTCCTGATATTTCTGTGAGTGTCTCTCTTCATTCCTCTTATGTCTCAAAAGGAAGGGAAGCCTCTTAGCTTCAAAAAGTGTGAGGAATGTGGAAAAAAGATGCCCCTTAGCGATTCGCATACTTCATGTGTGTATTGCTTGGAGCCTCTTCATCTACAAGAATCCTGTTCAATTTGCCATGGGTTTAATCAGGGTTTGCTCACTGAGCGCAAGAACAAGCTCATTCTGAAAGGGTTGTTAAAATACCCCTTTTCTGAATCTGCATCTCCCAAGACTTCATCACCAAAATCAGAGAAATCCAAGAAATCTCAAAAACATGCTGCTTCCGCTCCAAAATCATCTTCAGAGCCAAAGCAGAAAGAACTTAGACTGTTGGCTCCAATGGAATCTTCGGAGCAGACAGCTCAAATTGGATCCAAGACTTCCTCGGAGAAGTCCAAACCCTCAGCTCTGAAGTCTACCTTTTCTGAACCCTCAGCTCCAAAGACTACTTTGCCCACTGAATTTAGGTATCAGAGCCGATCTCCTTCCTTGGAGCTGATCCCGTCTCAGCTCCCATAGCGTTTCCTTACAAGGTCAAGATCTTCTACACTTTCTACCCGGTCCACCAGGAGTCTGTCGATGAAGATGTGGATAGGGTGGTGCAGAGGTTGCTAAAGACACCAGCCTTGGCCAAATTATTATTGGATCTGAACCCAAAGGTATCGGATCAGACACAGTCTTCCCCCTCGGCACCTGCTCCTCCTCTGATCCGTCCCTTGGTTTTGGAGCCAGAAGATTCTGACATCCAGCTTGTGTCTAAATGACTGATATTCAGTAAAACTGTTTTGTGAGGTAAAAATTTATTTTTTTTTTGAGTTCACTTTTGTTAAGTCTGCTCTTTGGCATGGTTTTCTTGACTGTAATGGCATTTGCATTCATTTTATTCAAAAAATATCCAATTTCAGATGCTGTGCCATGCTAAGGGCCAATCATTACTCTGTCATCTAATTTTGTCAGTGTAAGGACGGCCAGCAGACACCAGCTTTTGAAGTAAAACAAACAACCTTAATGGCACACAAAATGGCAGCTCTGCAGAAAAGCTTGTTTAACAACTTAATCTTGTCACAAATTCTACACCAACTAGTGCACCAGACTCAAAGCATTATTAGGATAGCTTGCTTCTTAAATATACTTATCCACAGTGTATCAAAAAGCTGTATGCAGTTTTTATTATCACACGTTCCTTAAGTATTCAAGGACACCATGAGCCTAGCAAGCAGCTGGGCAAGATCCGTGTAGATTTTCACATACAGTGAGTGTCAAATCACTGAGGAATGTTGCTTCTTATCGAGAATGTTATTGCTGTAATTCTTGTATCATGCCAGTATGAGAAAACTAGTATTAGACTGAGCTTTCATGGGTGAAAGTACAACCTGGCAGCATTTCTATCACTTACCAGATTTGCGGTCTTCTTTCAAAATTGCAAATCTTTAAATTGTTAATCATAGAGTACTTCCTTTTTTTTTTTGTACGTTATTCCTTTCTGTTTTACGATGTTGAATATACAGTTAGTGAAGGGTTGATGAAATTGCCAGTTTGAAGAAATGCATTGTCAGCTGATCAAAACATATCATGAAAAACCTCAGGGAAGTTGTACCATATTAGTACGGCAGGAAAATATATTATTTATTTAAGTTGTGATAGCTTTTTGTCTTCCAGTATCCCCTAATTTAGTTATACATTTGTCTTTTAGTTCACAGGATTTTATACTAGAGACGCACATTATGCTTAATGTTTTTTCAGCCATTTTGAATTTGAAAAGATGATAGCCATTCTAACAAAACAATTGTAAATTGCTTGTGCAGTTTTCATTTAAAAATGTTACACTGCAGAGTTCCGTTCTAGTGAAAACTTGTAGTAAAGTATTTTTCAAGAGTTCTGGTAACATACCTTTTTATTGCTATTTCATAGATGTAATGGTTCAAGAATATGTGAAGTTTGGATCACTAGATATGTACCTGAAAAAGAACAAAAACTCTGTAAACATTATGTGGAAGCTGGACGTTGCCAAGCAAGTTGCATGGGCCATGCACTTCCTAGTAAGTATGTCCTATGTATGTAAAGATTTTGAGGAGCAGAGATGAATGAACTACACATAATATATTTCTAATTATTCTTATTGTTTCTCTTCTCTTGATTGTATGGATACTCTCAGTGGGTATCTCTTCCCTTCATTCTTGAGCTGCAGTACCTGGGATGTTTTCAAATCCCAGCTCCCAGCCCAGGCATAAGGGAGTGTCCCTCCACTGATGTAAGGGATTATACTTAGCCAAGCTTCTCCAGTCCTTTTAATTCAACCCAGAACATAGATTCCTTTTAACCTGCAGCATTTTAAATCAGCTTTTGATGAATTACACCTTTTTAAGTGTAACTGTGGTTATCAAATAACCAAGCTAGACCAATACAGGATATTTCGCTCTACCTGGGCCTAGAACATATTGAGGAGTTTAGAAAGTACTTGTACTTTACTTCCTCTAACCAGAGGCATCACTATCCAGTATTACTTGCCTGTGGAGATGATACATGGTCTGTATTAATGCAGAAATTGTAGCAGGACCCCAGTGATAGGACTTGTTTGGAGGATCCCTCATATGAAGCTATGTAGGAAATTAAGAGGAGTAAGGTAAGGGAGCACAAGGCTAATTTGAAACCAAAATGTTTCCACTTCCCCTGTGTTTGTCATTAATGTGGCAGTCTCCAAAATTTAATAGGTGAAGATGTCCACTGCTAAGAACTGATTTTTCACTTATCTGAGGTTGGCTGTGAGAATGATCAGAGCCCCCACCCCTAACACTTGCTAATGGGACTGAGACCTGAGGTGCTTATACACTAGTCCTTCTAGACTGAAGCATGCATCTGAAAAAGCCATCTCTCAACAAGTAGACATCCAAAGTTTAACTTAGAGTAAAAGGATCAGACCTCTTCTTCAACTGTGAGTGGATTAAAGTAGGTTCTGAAGGCCCCGTTCCTTTTTCCCAGTGTTTTTGTGTTTGCTTTTACTGTATGTAGTATTACACTTAGTCTGCCCTAGTGAGAGGAGTGAGCCGCTAAACCCATCTCCAAGTTTACAGCTAGTCCATGTCTGTCATGCACAGATCTGCATTTCTGGGGCTAACCAACAAAGGCCTTCTTTCTTCCAGTCTTTTTTCTGCCTAGCAGGGGAATTTTAGAGTACTCGGGGCTTTGTTTTTTGAGCAGGCAAGGACGTTGAATCTTCTCATTCTGATAGCCACTATAGCTTATGATCCCTCCTTTGGAGAGATCTTGTGTCTTGTGAGGTGTTTGGTGGACTGTCTTGAATTTCCTGATGTTTCACTTCAGAGTCTTTCAGTAATTATATGGATAAGAAGGAAGAGAAGCCTTGCTTTATGTTCTCCCATCCCCTTTGAAGCTTTATCATTTGTGACTTGGAAGAATACAGATTCTTGACTCTCACTTCACCCCAAGAAGATGGCCGTCTTAGGCATCCCATAGAATGGTCTTGTCTTTAGTGCAGGTATCCTAAGGCTGATTTCTATATTGTATTTTCATTTCACCATAAAGCCAGTACCTGGTTATACTCCAAAACAGTCTGTCCGTCCTGATATTTAACAAACAGACACAGTACTGGCATTTGGGTAGTAGTTCCCTGCTACCATATCTCTGGCAGTCTACCAAGGCTCAGAACTCCTTTCCTGTTTCTCTGTGGGTGTGATGGTGCAATCGCCTCAGAGAACAGCGACTGGCCTTCAGACACACAGATAGGACCCTTTCAGTTTTCTAGTGCAACTGTACGAGAATGATCTCTGAGAAGACTTTCTCTGTATATATCTCCTGCTTTTTCTGTCAGTGCTTGAATTTTGTTCTGCAGTTTTGACTGTTTTTCTGATTTAGAAAATTTGTATTTGCTTCCTTTTTTACATTCACTAACAAAGTAAGGCTTGATGATTAAAATCTTCATTTGTAAATTTTGACAGAAAAAATGCAGATATTGCATTTTTTTTTTCCTTTGGGGTTATGATTATCTGAGGTGGTTGACATTTTAAATGATTTTCCTTTAAATAATGATGTTGTTGGTATATTGTTTGTTAAACATTTCTGACAGGAATTTTTTGTTGGTTTATGATTTATTTCTTTTCTAATAGTGTTTCAAGCACTATCCATTAATTTTGCCTGAAACTATCCATTGTGTTTACAAAATCTGAGGACTTTTGTGCATGTATTTTGTGCTTTGAACTATGTCACTGAAAGTACTGTCATTTTTTTCAATGTAGTGTTTAGAGTAGTATCCCTACAGAAATTGCCTTTAGATTATTTGGCAGGAGAACAGTGTGAGTTGTCCATCTTTTTACTAAACTGACCATGCAGCCAGTGCAACTAAAAAGCATAGAAAGAAGTCAAGAAATATGCCTCAGCCTACAGCTTGTGGCTCCACGGTAGCCATAAGCAGGCTGTTGGACCACTTGCCTTCTTTTAACTCCAGGTCCCCAAGTGTGGTGGTAGTACCATAAGTGTCCTTGTCACAAAGGTCAGACATGTCCTCCAGGGCTGTACCAGTGCCTGGTTCAGATACAAGAGAACCTAAGTCTTTAGGCGCAGGGGACGTCCGGGTACAGAATCTGTTGGCAGTGTTGATACACACCCTCCTTTCCCCCCTCAGGATTCTCTCACTTGTGTAATGCATGCAAAAAAGAGACAGAAAACCCACCATGTTTCAGGGCAACAGTCTCAGATGGGATTTTAACCCTGGTTGATGGCTCCATTGTTGTGGTAGTTGGTTTTGAGGTGAACACCCAGGTTATGAGTAATGTCAGTGCTCACAACCCCATTCAACCAGTCAGGGAACCTGATTTTGAAAGGGTTTTGGAATCTAACATTTCATAAGTGTCAGAGAGTATGATCAGTCAGCTTACTCTTGACAACAAACAGGTGCAAAAACTCAAATGGATGTATTTTCCAAGTATTGGCTAGATTTAGGGGTGTATTCATTTGAGAGCAATCTTTGGTGCTACCGAAGTCAGCAAGGGTATATGATCATCTGAAGTAGTTAACTTCATTTGATCAGCAACCTGTGGATTACGGATCTGATATGGATCCGAGCCAGCAGCATACCAAGCAAAAGATTCGAGCTCCAAGCTCCTCCCTCCTACCCATACTGCACTACAACCTCCTTCCAATCCCCAGATCTCGTTTGCCGCAGCTTCGCCAGCATGGGATTCTTGAGCTCCAGGCAAGTGTCAGGGTTTTTTTCTCTAAAACTTGGTCTGTGTGTGCCCTTTTTGATAATTTTGAGGTAAATTATTAGTTTTCCATCACTAGGACTAGTTTTTTCTTTTCTGCTGGTTCATGGGTTCATCTCCATCTACATCTATAAGGTTCAATTGGCAGCTAATTTCCATTCTAATTTCCATGTTTTCCCTTCTGTCCCTATGTCCTAAACAAACCTTTTTAAAGAGGTTTTTTTTTTCAGACCTCCTCCTCAGAGAAATCTCCTTCTCCTTGGGACCTAAATTTAGTTCTTGCTTTGCTGATTCTTTTTTCTTCGAACCTTCAGCTTCATGTTCATAAAAAAGTTATATCATGGAAAACTCTCTTTCTGGAAACAATTCAGAAAATCTGATCAGCTGTTTGTCGCTATTATGCATATTTCTTTTCAGGATGTGTGGTCACCCTTCTCTTTTCCTGTTGTTAGAGGGGATTCTGTTTTTACAGTTATACTGTTTCTGTTATAAGACAAAAACATGGGAGCGTATGGTAAGAACACATAACTTATATTTTCCATGATACTTATTGGGTTTTTCCTTGTTTGAAAGTTGAAAACTTTCAGTTAGTGTAGGCCTCCCTTCCCACCCATCGTGTGTGTTCTTTAGGATGTCAGAAAGTGACTTTCTCTAAATGCACAGTGTGGCCACAAGCTGTCTCCAGCCGATGGTCACACTCTGTGTGTAGTTTGCTTGGGGGTGGCCCATTTGTCTTCCGGCTGCAAGATTTGTGCAGCCTTCAACCCCCGAGCTCTGCGGCATCGCAGGAATAAGTTGTTTCTGGCGGGTCTTCTACCCGCAGAATCAACTTCTGCCTCTTCTTCTGTTTCCTTATCAGCCATGGCTGTGGCTGTTCAGCCTTCTGGCCCTTCTCTCCTGTCCGGGACTCACCCTCCCACCTTACCACAGGGAAAGAGAGAGGCCAAGAAGATTAAAGAAAAGCACAGGGATACAGAGAGACATGTGGATAAGGATAAAGATAGAGAGAGGGGCCACAAGCGACACTCTGAGTTAGATCCAACGACGCCTCCTGCTAAAGTAATCTTGTCTCCAGTAAAAGTTGCCAGGCCATCCTCTCTCAGCTCCGTTCACCACGTTTTTCTCCGGAGCCAGAGGAGGAGGCTAGACCACCCTCGAGGTCATCTTCATGTCTGCTCTCCCGACCGGCGTCGGTGGTGTCCTCCAGATCAACCAGAAGCATCTCTGAAGCAGACATGGATCGTATGATACAAAGGTTTCTACAAACTCAAATGCAGATGGGGGTATTGCTGCCCCCCCCCCCCCCACGGTGCAGGGAGTTCAGCTCCTTTTTTTCACCCTGATAGCTCCTTCTCCGATCCACCATTGGATATAGAAGTCTATGGATCCGAGGAGCCCCAGTGTCAGGGGGTCGGCGCCGATGGTGCCTTCAACATTGACGCCGGCCATGCCCTCAAGTCTGTCAGATCCACTTTCGGATCTGAGCTGTCAGAGCCAAGACTTGGGCTTCAGATCCGAGGGGATGAGTGTGTCATCTGCTCCGTTGTGGTCGGGGCATACAGTCCCTTTGGGTCAGACTGTTCCAGCTTTGGCTCCGATCCCTTCGTCAGATCCGAGGGTCTCGGCTACCAGTTTCAGGGAGGCCGGGTCTCCCTCAGCATTCAACGTCGTGGAGAGGGGTTCTCTCTGGAGGATCAAGATGTCTCACTCTGTCCTCGGGGTCCATCCTTGCTCCCTTGCAGTTGGGTTTGTCTTCTCTCATCCAGTCCCCCCAGGGACAGCCTGTGTCCATTGTGCCCCAGACAGTTTCCTTGGAGGAACAAGAAACCATTTGTGAGCCCGCCCTGGAGAGCCCACCCGAGGAGGTCCCTCACAAATGCCAGTGTAAGAGGAGGCACTTGAACGCCCCCGAGTCCCTCACCGAGGATACTGATTTGGAGGAAGGGGAAGGTTCACCCAAATCACCCCCCGAAGACATCTCCTTTGGAGACATTATGGAAATCCTTCACCAGAGGGAGGGGTGGTCCTCCCAAAAACCTTCCTCTGACTAGTCGGCATTTCTGGAGGCGTTCAACACAGGCCCATCAACCTCTTGGGTGTCCCCTCCCGGCTGAACCTCTGGTGGACCTTATCACCACCAGAGCTTGGAGGGAACCGGACACTGTGGAGCCTATACCCAAAAGACCCATCAGAATACAGAGTCCACCGGCAGATAGAGCTTCTTGGAACAAAGGGTCTCTGGTTGATGCCATGGTGGTGGCGGCGGGCACAAAAAAGGAACTCGCCTAAGAAAGTTCCTCTGTCCACCCCCAGACAAGGAGTCCAGGGCTATGGACCATCTTAGAAAGCAGACTTTTGCTTCAGCCACCTTTACTATAAGAGCGCTGAATTACTTGGCCCATGTAATTCGACTGCAGCGGGACCTCGTGAAAGAGTATGCTGAGTCTCCCCTGGAGTCCATGTTGGCCGAGGATAAACGGACCTTCTCGGCTCGTATGGCCACTCTCAAGTCTGTGTCCAATACGTCCATGCGTTTACTCTCTCATGCCACCGAGGGAGTTGCTAGGGCTAGCGAGTCCGGCATTGCCTTAAGGCATCATGCCTGGCTCTGTCTTTGCAATTTCTCGGAACCCTTCAAGGCATCCTTCGCTAAAGCACCCTTTGATGGTTCCACCCTGTTCAGGAAGACTGTCCACGATACACTTGTCCAGAGCGAGAAAGATGGGAAGACTCTGTCGGGATCTACTTCTCTAACCCTCAAAGGTCCTTCTCCAGGAACCAGCGAGGGCAAAAGAAGCTGTGGTTCCGGAAAACTCAGCAGTCCCGAATCGCTTTCTGATAGCAATGCACATTCCGAGTCGGTCCAACATCTTGGTGGACAAATTGGGCAGAATTATCCTTTCTCCTTATAAGTGGTCTCTGAACCCTTGTGTAGCGAAACAGATCTTCCTCAAGTGGGGTCAGCCTTGCTGCGATCTCTTCGCATCACCTTCCAATGCGAAGTGCAGTGAGTTTTTCGCTCTAATCCCCCTGAGGGGGGGGGGCCCAGAGACGTTCTAGTTCATGCTTGCCCACCCGGTCTTCTTTATGCATATCTCCCGCTCATGACAAAGTTCTTATAGAAAGCTCACCGGTTGGGGAGCAGATTGATCCTCATAGCCCCATTCTGGCCTCGTCAGGTCTGGTTCCCCTGCCTATGGTCTCATCTCATAGCTCCACCTTGGATCTTGGATCCCATTCTCGATGTAAATCATCATCCCTCGGGAATGCTTCCACCAAATCTGGACAGACTGAAGCTCACAGCTTGGCTGCTCCAGTACCACTAATTGCTAGGACTCCTGGTATCTCTTCTCCTGTTAAATCTATGTTGGTTGTGGCACATAAATCCTCTACCAGGAAAATTTATTCTAGCAAATGGAGATGCTTCTCCATTTGGGCTTCACAGAGAAATCTAGATCCTTTTACTGCTACGATCCCAGCGGTATTAGACTTTTGGTCTCGTATCTTCCAGCAAGGAGCCAGCTCCTCCACAGTGAAGGTCCAGCTGGCGGCTATTTCTCATTTCCATGTAGGGGACAATTTAGGCTCCCTTGCTGCTGCCAGAATTTGTAAGACCTTTTTGAAAGGCACTTTTCTTCTGCGACCCCCCCCCCCCTCCACTATTAAGAATCCGTCACCACCGTGGGATCTGACTGCAGTTCTTCAGGCCTTAGTTGCACCTCCTTTTAAGCCCTCGGCATCAGTTGACTTAAAATTTTTGTCATGGAAAATGGCGTTTCTGGTAGCTATAACTTCAGCAAGGAGAGTGTCGGAGCTGCAAGCTCTTTATATGAAACCCCCATGCCTTGTGTTTCATAAGGATAGGGTGTATCTTAGGACTAATCCATCCTTTCTTCCTAAAGTTGCTTCTGAGACGAATATTAATCGATCTGTTAATTTGCCTGTCTTTTTTTCCTAATTTTCAGAACAAAGGGGAATACAAACTTCATTTGCTGGATGTTCACAGGCAGTTACATTTTTATTTGCACAGGATGGCGGCCTTTCGCAAATCTGATCAACTTGTTTCTTTTGCTAAGCCCTTTTTAGGGAAACCAGTTTCAAAGGTGACTCTGGCTAGGCGGATTTCCCATTGTATCCTACAAGCATACAGAAAGCTTGGTTTACTAGAACCAGTAGGAGTTCATGCCCATTCTACACGTTCTATGGTGACGTCTGCAGCATTCTGGTCTAGTTTCTCTGAATGACATTTGCTCAGCGGCTACCTGGGCATCTTCTCACACCTTTATTAATTATTCTAAACTGGATTTGGTGTCTAGAGGAAGGGCTTCTTTTGGCTCTGCAGTGCTCCGGAATATCCTCCCTTAAGGGCCTCCAAAGATTTTGGGTAGCTGGGACTCTGTCCCACAGGTTGCTGATCAAATGAAGTTAACTACTTCAGATAAAGAAGTTATGTACTCACCATAACATTCCATCTGAGTAGATAAACTTCATTTGTCAACAACCATCCCTCCCTCTTTCCCCTTGCCTTGGCGTTTTTTGCTGAACTCTGTCCAGAGTTCACGAGTTGGAGGTTTGTCCTTGGTTTAGGGGTCTCGGGTTAGTTTGTTGGTGTCATGTATGGAGTGGCAAACTCGATCTGAGGATTGGAAGGAGGTTGCAGTGCAGTATGGGTAGGGGGAGGAGCTTGGAGATCGGATCTTTTGCTTGGTATGCTGCCGGCTCAGATCCGTATCGGATCCGTAACCCACAGGTTGCTGACAATGAAGTTTACCTACTCGGATGGAACGTTATGGTGAGTACATAACTTCTTTTTTTGGAGGATGCAGACTTAGACATGGCAACATTCTCCCATTAATTCCATCACCAGAGGATGCTTTTAAGAAAGCTCACAATTTTCCTCTATTGATCGAGTCTTTGCCTAAAAACTGTAAGAAATTCATAGTGTGCTCGACCATACCTGGTCTCCAAGCCCCCTTGCCTGCAGATCCTGCTTCTGTGTCCCCAGTGACATCTTCCTACAACGAGACTGAATTTTCATCAAACTCTGTCCCTTCAGATAAGCTAAGCAAGTGGCTAGAATCACAGGGAAAGAAGTTGGTGTAATCCAGCATGGTAACCTTTAATTCATTCCCGCTAGTGCAGCTCTTTTGAGTGTGCACTTTTAACTCCCAGTGGTTGTGGCTTGAGCCTTTAAAATGAAGTTATACCCTTTACAGTTCAAACAAATATTTGTATCTCTGGAACCATAAGTATTATTAATAAACTGTAAATGGCAAACTATTCAGGATAAATTAATCTTTGCATTAGTGGCATTCATTCACTTTGATGCTTTAAACTGGAGTTTATAAACCCAAATAAAGGCAGTGAATATTAATTTTGTAATATTGTATAAACAGCTTATGATATCTCAGTAACCATGCAAGCAAGACATATTGCCAACGGGATTTTCTTCATACAGCTGTGTACTTTCATATGAGGCAATGGAGTTCTGTCTGTGTTACCTAAGTGTAGAAATATTTAGAGAAGTATGAAAACTGTTACAATACAAGTAATATTCAATATCTCTGTAGATGCATTAGACAGAGGTCAGATATCAGTAAAACTGTTATTGGCATCATGTGTGCTTTAAGATGAAATCTTCTGATACCTTGTATGTAGCATGGTTTTGGAATTATCAATGCAAATATGAACAAGCAATGTTTGACACTTAGAGGCATCAGTAGGAGGTAACTGCAGAAATGCCTGGAGATGCACTCTGCTCTAATGAATTAAGGTATTTAACTACCAGTGTTTAGGTGGACATTTGTGTGGAGATGTAAATATAGTTAAGACAAGTTTGCTGCATCAGTTACCTGATGAGCAAAAAGCATTTGTCAAAGATATTGTGTACAATGCTTCTCAGGTGTCTAAACATGCATTAGAGAGTGCCTTGGAAGGGATTGATACTGTTTCTAGAAATGCATCGTTTATGGTGATGAGGTATACTTGCTTATGTAGTCAAAACTTTTCTGGTGAATTAAAAAAAATGAGATTGTGAATGCTCCACTTGATTCAAATTGTGTGTTTGGTACAGCAGCTAATCAGATCTTTGAACACTGGGGTGACAGAGTAAACTGATCTAAGGGGGGTGTCTAAATGTTCCAAATTCCCAAGTTTCCCTCCAATGATCATAATAATTTTCAGTGACTCATCAAATAGAAGTCCTAGGTGAACAGAAGCCAAGGCACCAAAATGAGATGTCAGGACAAGAATTTTGCCAAACTTAAGAAGGGGTGTTCATCATGTTTCACTGCTGCAGTCATTACACTTGGGTTATCCTGCCGTCAGGCGATCCCGCAGTCAGCCAGAGTTCCAAAGTCTTGGTCCGGTGTTGGTTGCTGTCGCTTCTTCCCTGACGTCAGTGCGTCAGGGGTATATAAGATGCAGCCAACGCCATTTTCTTCAGTCTTTCTTGCCGCGTGGTGCCCAAAGCAAAAGCAGTTTGCAAGTGCTGGTCGGCCAACTCCTGAGATCAGATTCGGTTTTCAGAACCGAAGTCTTCAGTAAAGCTAAGTACCCCGTTGGGGAAACTTTTTCTTGCCTCAGACCGATGTCAGTAAAAGTTAATAATTGTATTTCTTGTGGGAAGCCAATACCTCATAAGGATTTTCATTCTTACTGTATTCCATGCCTAGGCCCAGATCACAACGTCACTAGTTGTCGGTTTTGTGCTAGATTTAACAAATGCACTATTAAACATCGGTTTGATTTTGCTCTCTATTACTTTGGCCGAAGATTTAATTATACCATGCCATCGGAACAACCGACCGGAGTACATAAAAAACGCAGAGACAAGGATAAGGACAGGCACCTGAGGTCCAAAACTGACGACGAAGCCTCTTCTAGGCCAGTCGCCAGTTCGCCGGTTCTCAGTGAGGTGCTTTTGCAGCCCCTGACACCCACTACCTCAGAGCCACAGGCCGCTACCGACTCCCACGTGGAGGTGCTTAGGCCTCTGGATACTCAAGGTGTTGGGCCTACGGAGATTAACCCTTCAGATGGGTCCGGAGCCGCTGAGCAGGCATGGGCTTCCGAGGTTGTTTTCAGACCATCACAACTTACCATTACAACTACAGCCAAGTCTAAAACTCCATTAAAGACAAAGAAGCAAGTACAGCATTCACCTGGACAGGCCTCCATGCCTAAAAAACAGATGCTCAAAATGGCTGAAGACTTAATTACTCAGATCAGGGGTTCCCATCCCCCTCCTGATAAAAGGCCTAGGCAGGATACAGACTATGATTCCTCTGACCAGGTTTCCATATATTCTGATTCCACTTCAGACCAGGAATACTCTTTACCCCCCTATGAGGACTCTGATGCTGAAGAATCAACCCCTTCAGCCTCTCCTCCTGAGGATTATTCTTTTGGGGAAACCTTACATACCATGAGAGAGCATTTCCATTGGGAGGGCCAGGATTACTCCGAATCCAAGAAAAGGCTCAGAGACTTTCTTTTATTGCCTCAGCACAGGCCCTTGCTATTCCGCCAGTGTTGGATATTGTGGATGATGTGTTCTCTGAATCCAGTTTAAATTCTGATTCTTTACCCCCTGCTCCAGTCAAGTCAGACAGGTACTACAGAGTCCCTGACTCACAAGTTTCTTTATAAAAACCCTGCTGCTGACCCAGAAACTATTTCCCAGGGTCCAAAGGTGTAAAGGCTTCCACGGCTAAAAATCCAGTTCCCTCTGACAGGGATTCTAGAGCATTAGACAGATGGGGGAAGAAAGTTTACACTTCTGCAACTTTAGCAGTGAGGGCTTTAAATTGCCAGTTTCACATGCTTAAATACCAGTAATTTCTAATGTCTCAGTTAAAACAGAAAATGAGTACAAGCGCAGAACATCCTGACTATAAGGAAATGCAGGATTTACTGCATGCAGCTGAACAAGTGGGAAAACATACTTTGCAATGTGGTTTTGATTCATTAGAGGCTTCTTGTAGAGCAGCAGTCACAGGATCTGTGATTCGAAGGCAGGCTTGGTTAAAAGAACAAAGTTTTATCAGATCATGTTAAGGCAAAATTATTGGATACTCCTTTACAGCAAGATATTTTATTTGGTGTTAAGGCAGAGGAGGTATTAAAGAAAATGGAGGATAAGGCAAAATCTATGCAAACAGTGAAGGATTTCTTACAGGTACCGCCACCTCGATTTAGCAGAAATTGGCCTACAAAGAATTGGTCCTTTCCAGTGTCAGACAAGCCACAAAGAGGCAGATACAGATGCCCAAGAGGCAGATCTCAGCCCCAAGGCTCTACAGACCGCGACAGTGGGGTGCTTCAACCCCAAAAGGAGGTGAAGACAAGTCACAACCTTACAGGAAACAGTCCCAATGACTTCCCCCTTCCAATGCCAAGCTGTTCCCTTTTGGCAGCTCCCTTAGGGGGAAAACTAGCACTTTTTTCTCAAAATTGGCAAGCAATCACCCAAGACAAATGGGTTCTGAATATTGTCTCAAGGTTACAGGTTCCACTTTCACACTTTACCAAGGCTAAAAGGAATGCCAGACCTGCCACAAAATCAACGGGCAGAGGCACAAAAGCAAATTACAGCCCTCATGGACATGAGAGCTATTCAAAAAGTGCCACAGCAGGAACAAGGGCAAGGATTTTACTCAAGACTTTTCCTGGTCCCCAGAAAGGACAAAGCCTGGAGACCCATATTAGACCTTTCTACTCTGAATACTTACCTGGATGTTCCGAAATTCAAAATGTTGACACTACAGCAGCTACTTCCCATGTTGGGCAAGAAGGCTTGGCTTGTTACTTTGGACCTCAAAGAGGCATACCTGCATGTCCCTATCAGACAAAATTGCAGAAGATACCTCAGATTCATAGCTGGTTCAATGCACTACCAATTTTCTGGACTGCCCTTTGGCTTATCTACTGCGCCCAGGGTCTTTACAAAGTGCCTGGCACCAGTAATTACATTTTGCAGACAAAAAGGAATTTAAATATATCCATACCTAGACGACTGCCTGATTCAAGCAGAGAGCAAGGACATTCTTCTAATGCATCTGGCATTTGTAAAAAGGTTGCTAATTTGCCTAGGGTACACAGTAAACGATAAGAAGTCAAAACTAGTGCCCTCACAAGAGATGATATTCCTGGGTGCCAGCTTAAATACAACGGCCCAGATGGCTTATCTCACGCCAGACAAACAAGGACAACTGACTCAGTATTTTCAATTGATGGCAATAAATTCCCAACTCCCTGCAAGAAAAATTCTGCAGGCCTTGGGATTCTTGGCATCCTGCATACTACTAATTCCATATGCCAGACTGCATATGAGGAAATTACAATGGTACCTAAAAGGTGTTTGGACTCAACACTCTCACAGCTTGGAAACAGTAATACCACTAATTCCCTGCCTACAACAGGAGTTTCGATGGTGGGCACAGGCATGTCACCTCAACAAGGGTCAGCCTTTCACTCTACCCACAGCCAGGCAGACTTTAACAACAGATGCTTCAGATTACGCCTGGGGAGCACACGTGGCAGAAAAATGTATTCAGGGCAAGTGGACCACAGACCAAATGCATCTCCACATTAATCAAAAAGAGATGTTGGCTGTACAAAATGTCCTAACAGCTTTTAAGGACCTTCTGCATCCAGGACAATTATTATTAAAGACAGACAACACCACAGTAATGTGGTACATAAACAAGCAAAGGGGCACTCATTCTTACCCCCTATGCAGACAAGCTATGACCTTGTAGAACACAGCTCTAACTTATCAAGTCCGTCTGCAAGCACAATTCCTGCCAGGAAAGAAAAATACTTTGGCAGGCGACTTAAGCAGAAACACCATGGATCCTCACAAGTGGAAATTAAATCCACAAGTCTTCAGCATGATAACGCAAAAATGAGGGTGCCCGGACATAGATCTTTTTGCCTCCCCACTGAATTGCCAACTACAAAAATTCTGCACAAGGACTTCACACACACAAGCATGGAAAGTGGATGCTCTTTCGTTAAGCTGGAAAAGCCTAAAAGTTTATGCCTTCCCACCACTGCCTCTCCTTTCAAATGTACTCCTAAAAGCCAGACAAGTAAAACCACAGATGTTCCTGGTTGCTCCAGACTGGCCACGCCAACATTGGTACCCAGTCTTAAAGAACTTAGCTCAAGGCCCACCTTGGATTTTGCCTCAAATTCCACACTTGCTGACTCAACAAAACAATCAGATTCTGCACAGTCAGCTCAAAACCCTAAACCTGGCTGCATGGCAGATTCATTAGCCAAACAGACAACACCTCTCTCTAAAGCTGTTATGGATGTCATTTTGGAGGCCAGGAGACCTAGCACCAGGAAATCTTATTCAGAAAAGTGGAAGAGATTCTATGCCTGGAACCAGGCTCAAAGCCTTGACCCTCTTGTCCCAAACATTCCTCAGATACTACAATACTTAACTGAGATGCTGGACAAAGGACTATCCTTCTCATCCATTAAGATCCACGACTCTGCCATCTCAGCTCATTACAACACAGATCCTCCTATTTTCTCTCATCCATTGCTAAAGCAGTACCTCAGAGGGGCTAAAAACATAAGACCGCCCCGGAGAGCACCAGCACCTACTTGGGGCCTCAATTTTGTCTTGGAAAAACTCACTTTACCTCCTTTTGAGCCAGCCAATTCAGCAGAATTAAAATATGTATCATGGAAAACTGCTCTGATTCTGGCAATAACCTCAGCACAAAGAGTCTGAGTTACAGGCACTAATGGCAGTGGAGTCTTTCATCATTTTTCACCAAGACAGGGTTTCCTTAAGAACAAACCCTTCTTTTATGCCTAAGATGGTATCCAGTGTGTCTCTTAACCAAACTATTCACTTGCCAACCTTTTATCCAAATCCCCAGAATAAAGGGGAGAGACTTCTACACTCCTTGGACATTCACAGACAATTACGTTTCTACTTGGACAAAACAAAACATTTCAGAAAAACTGAACAATTGTTTATATCATATGCTGCAGGATCACAGGGAAAGGCTATTTCAAAGCAGACCATTTGAAAGTGGATAGGACACTGTATCTGGTTCTGCTACACACAGCATGAGAAACCTGTACCTAGTAACATTAGACCTCATTCCACCAGGGCAACTGCCACTTATACTGCCTACCTTAGAGGAGTACCTGCCAAAGACATTTTGGAAGCTGCAACTTGGAGTTCAGTGCACACCTTTATCAAGCATTACCACTTACCACTTTATTCTAGATCCAGAGCTGGCTTTGCCACTGCAGTGCTGCAGGGCTCATAGCCACACCAAATCCTCTATAGAACCAGCCACCCTGACTCAGCTTTGGGATTCAACCCAAGTGTAATGACTGCAGCAGTGAAACACGATGAACATAGTACAGTTTTGTACCTACCATAAATGTAGATGTTCCGAGTGTCTTCACTGCTGCAGTCCAGGTTACACATTGTAAATCAGAGTTATAGTAATGGAAAAAGGTCCGGTCGCTCATACTTTTTCCATTACTATAACTCTTTTTTTACAGCAACGGAGAATGCAAGATCTCCATTGCTTCACACTGTCTCGCTATCTTAAACGAGTTTAATATAGTGAGGAAGCTTTAAAAAAAGCAACAGAGATTCTCCTTTGCTTTTTTTAAAGCTGTCTCGCTATGTTAAACTCCTTTAGCATAGCGAGACGGTTTGTAAAAAGCAACGGAGATCTTGCTTTCTCCGTTGCTTTTTACAAAACTGTCTCGCTATGTTAAATGGGTTTAGTGTAGCGAGACAGCTTTAAAAAAAGCAACGGAGACTCCGCTGCTTTTTTTTTAAAGCTGTCTCGCTATGTTAAACCCATTAAACATAGCGAAACAGTTTGTAAAAAGCAACTGAGATCTTGCTTTCTCCGTTGCTTTTCCCCACAGCTCTGATGTACTGCGTAGGCATACGCAGTACATCAGAACTGCCACAGAATACCAGACAGCTGCGGAAGGGCAACAAGGAGGCATTATACAATGCCATTATGTAAGAAAAGTAATTTTTTTTTTCTTAAATAATGTCATTGTATAATAGCAATAACCCATTTCTGGGTGTGGGTATTGTTGGATTTACCCACGGTTGGCTTTGTTTGGCCACTCGGGCTTCACCCTCAAGACCAAACCACACCAACTGTGGGTAAATCCAGCATTACCCACACCCAGGCGTGGGTTATTGCTATAATGCATCACTAAAGAGGAAAAGGCCCTGGTGGAATGCACCTTTACCTTATCTGAATATGCCTTGCCATGAAGGGTGCAACAAAAACCAATATCAGAGGACAACCAACATGCAATGGTTTGCGTAGAGACAGGGTGACCCTTTTTTCCCCTGTGTAGGAAATAAATGCCATCCCCTCTTTCTTACCTGGGTCATATCTATGCCTTTCTACACTATGCTACCTATGTGGTGTATTTGCTGGTTACTGAAAGTTTTGTTTTTACCTTATTGTATGTTTTATTAGCAATATGTATTGCCTTCCTTTTTGGGGGCACCTGACATCTTGGGCAAGAAAAACTGAAGAAAATGGCGTCGGCTGCATCTTATAATATGCCCTGACGCACAGACGTCAGGGAAGAAGCAACAGCGACTGACGCCAGACCAAGACTTTGGAACTCTGGCCGACTGTGGGGACCGCCTGACGGCAGGATAACCCAAGTGTAATGACTGCAGCAGTAAAGACACTCGAACATCTACATTTATGGTAGGTACAAAACTGTACTTTCCTTTCCCAAAAAGGATAACTCCTCTTCACTTGTGACAGTGCCGTGGCTCAGCAACCATTTTTCCACAAGTTCTCTCTTGAAAGTTAGCTCTGAAGAAGGCAGCCTACCTTTTGTTTGTTTCTGACACAGCACAGCAACAACGTAAAGAAATATGAGGCTGGTGTAGAAAGGCAAGCTCAATAACTCCTCTGCTTGGACACAGTACAAAGTGCACAAGTTTATTGCACACAACACAAAATGAGAAATTCTCCAGGTTAAGTGCTTTCATCTGACACAAGCAGACTTCCTCAGAACAAAGACATACAATACCACATTCATTTTATAGGCATTGTGGCGCCAAAACCATTTCTCATAAAATAATTTAAAGGTATATACAGAAAAAACTTCCTTATATGAATGACATACAAAAGCAATCCTATCCCAATAATATTAATGTTAAGAATTCCTCTAATTTATAAAACACACATATAGTTCATAAAATTCTCTTAAAATTGAGAATATAAATTGGGTGTATGAATTCTGGATGAATGTCCAATGGATCAAATACACATGTAATAACTATTGTCGAAGGCACAAGTCTAACAGAGATATAAAACTTGTTGAAATATATATAATATATGAAGTATATAAAGTATGCAAAATATATGAAAGATACAAAAATGTATGAAATATATATATGAAATATATAATAATTCAAAAATATATATATAAAATATATGAAATATATAGTAGTTCATAACTATTATAGAGCCTTAAAAATATGTGCTGTACCGCTGTTCCAAAAAACTATGCTAACTGCAAGAACGGTTTTATGCTAATGGAATCATTAATGCCAGGAAGCCTTGTGGCATCTGTGATGATCTGCCACTTACTCTCCTTCATGGCCAAAAAGGCTTTAACATTCCCCCCATATACTGTGATGTTAACCTTGTCAATTATTGAAAATTTGAAATAATGCGTATCTCCACATTTGAATATAAAGGGCATTCTTATTATCTTTATTCTTGATGCTGTATAAATGCTCATAAATGCGACGTCTCAATTGTCTCGGTCTTGCCAATGTAAAACGCTGAGCATACTTGACAAGTTGCAAGATAGACGACAAATTTAGTGTTGCAATTTCCTGTCCTACAATGTATATATGTTTTGTTAAAATTTTCCAATTTCACACCCCCTATTTCATTAATGGTGTAACACTGGTTGCATGTTCCGCATTTACTTGTACCAGATGACCCCCCTTTTTTACCACTTGTGTTGGATTCTAATATCCTTTTAAGATTGTGTCCTGTTTTGTAAACAAATTTAGGATGGGACCCCAAAATCAGAGCCAGATCATCGTTCATAGTAATCAAGTTCTAATGTTGCCTTACTATGTTTTCGATGTACTGGACTATAGGGGAATACATTAACACACAGACCCTGTTGTCAAAACCCTCGATTTGTTTATTGTCTGATGGTAAAACTTCAAATGTTGAGTTACCCAACAAAGGTATATATTTGTTACCCCATTCTTTGCTGACATATCTAACAACATCATTTAATAAGGTAACCAGGTATCCTCTCACACTAAACATTGACTTAATTAAATCTAGTTCTTTATCCAAGATGACTTTAGTCTAAGACATACGGGCAGCTCGGATACACTGTCCTTTAAAAACATTTTTGAAAACATGTTTGGGATGGTTACTGCTAAATTCTAAGTAATCATTGGAAAATGTCGACTTTCTAACTAAAGTCATCTTGGATAAAGAACTAGATTTAATTAAGTGACAGTGGTAAAAAGGGGGGGGTCATTAGGGGGTTATAGAACTGGTCCCTTCTTCAGAAAGAATGAAAGATTTTTACTCCAGAATTTTCCTGGTTCCCAAAAAAGAGCTGTCATGGAGACCAGTGCTGGATTTTTTTCCTTTCTAAATAGTTTTATCAAGTTTCCAATTTCAAAATACCGTGCAGACAGTGCTTCCTCTTTTGTCAAACTCCAGCATCATGTTGTCCCTGGACTTGAAGAATGCATGTCACCATATCCCCATTGGTCATCGCTTCTGGAGATATCTGAAATTTGCTTGTCTGTTCCGCACTGTCAGATTTCTGCAGTACCCTTTGGGCCACTCATTGCACCTTGAGGGTTTACCAAATGCCTGGCTCTGGCAGTGGCTTTCTGCCAAACTCATGGCATTTACATCTTTCTTTACCTGGACGATTTGCTGATTTGTGCAGAGTCTGTATGCAGATGTTTGGAATTGATAGAGAAGGTCTCGACCTTGCTCTCCATGCTGGAGTTCAAGCTGAACCTTTGGAAGTACTGCCTGAAAAATAGCCTTTCTTCCTGCAAACAAGATCCTGTCTTACCAGATGTTTTTTCAGGAATTATCCAGGAAGAACTTTGCCCTGGCAAGAAAATTCCTAGAAATTGTAGGACTTAAGGCATCCATGATTCTCATAATACAACTTGCCCATCTCCCCATGCGAAAAATTCAATGGTATATCAAGAATTGTTGGACCTGCACCTACATTCATTCACTGGAATTTCAGTTACTGCTGCTGCGGTTCATCAGACAAGAGTTAGGGGGGGGGGGGGCAGTTGAGTATCAGTCCAGGTCTTTCCTTCTTCCCACCTGTTCCTGCACAGTCTGTCCAGACAGTTTCTTCCAACTTCTCTTAGGGAGATCTGGCAATGGGTATACAAGTGCAAGCCACCTATGGGCCAAGTGCATACAGTTGCACATCAGTATCAAGCCAATGTTGGCAGTAGTCCACGCCTTGAAAGTTCTTCACCACCTATAGATTCCAGGTCCTTTTCTGGTGGTTAAGGACAACATTACAATAATCTGATAATTCACCATACAAGGGGGGGGGGTTCAAGGTCGTACCCTCTGTGCTTGATTGACAGTGATGGCCGGGTGAGCTGACTTTATTGCATACTCTAACTTGTCAGAAGTCATACATCCAGTCAGAGCAAAACGGCGTGACAGACAGACTAAGCAGATCTTAGGCAGACCTGCACTAGTGACAGTTCAAAGCAGTGATGATTCAGGATCTATTTCAGGGAACACCTGAAATAGAAATTTTCCCCTCCCATCAAAACAGACAACTGGAGAAATTTTGTTTCAGACATCCTTACAGCCGTGCTTGGAGGACAGATGCATTCTCGTTTCCTGTGACGGGAATGTTCCTGTATTTGTTTCATTGTGGTGACCCTGTATTGGGCCTGGCAGTTTTGGTTTTCCCTTCTATTGGTATTGACTAAGGACAATTACCACAGACTTTCTCACACTCTGGATTTGCTCACACAGTTTTAAGGGCAACTGAAGTACCCCAGTTTGGAGCAACTACAAATAATAGCCTGGATGATTCAATCTTGAATCTGTTTAGGCACTTGACTCATGAGGATGGTGTGGCAGGTGTTAAAGGAGGCTGAAAAATCTGCTACTAGAACTTATGTTTGCAAATGGCTGAGGTTTTCTAAGTGGTGCCTAAATGGGAACAAAGAAGGGGACCCTTGAGGTTAACATTCCTCTGGTCTTGAAATATTTGTGTGAGCTACTTCTGGGATGGCTTATTATATATGTCATTAAAGTGCCTTCAGCAGTCATCTTTACCAATGGATCCACCCTTTCTTCTTTATTTTAGGTAAAACAGTTCACAAAAGAAATATTGCATATGAGATCCCCTCACAAGCAGATTCTTTCTTCATGGGATCTCAACTACATTCTTAAAAAATTGACCTTATCACCTTTTGAACCTGCAGTTCAGGCTGATCAGAAGTTCTTAACATATAAAACTGCTTATTGCTCAGACAAATCTCTGAATTGCAGGCTGTCAAGCTAGGACAATCTTGCCTGATTTTCTGCAGGGTTAAGGTTGTGTTACACATTATCCCTGTTTCATAATTAAAGTGGTCTCAGAATTGACTCTGTCAGTCTAGTAACCTTACTGTGTTTTCCAGACCAAAGAATAAGGGATAGTGGATCCCTTATACCTTGCATGGGCACTGGCTGCTCAGGTACTACCTTGATGGAAGAAAACCCTTCAGGAAAGCTGAAAGGCTTTTTATTTCCTACACAGGGGAAAAAAGGGTCACCCTGTCTCTACGCAAACCATTGCATGTTGGTTGTCCTCTGATATTGGTTTTTGTTGCACACTTCATGGCAAGGCATATTCAGATAAGGTAAAGGTGCATTCCACCTGGGCCTTTTCCTCTTCAGTGATGTATTATAGCAATAACCCACGCCTGGGTGTGGGTAATGCTGGATTTACCCACAGTTGGTGTGGTTTGGTCTTGAGGGCGAAGCCCGAGTGGCCAAACAAAGCCAACCGTGGGTAAATCCAACAATACCCACACCCAGAAATGGGTTATTGCTATTATACAATGACATTATTTAAGAAAAAAAAAATTACTTTTCTTAAATAATGGCATTGTATAATGCCTCCTTGTTGCCCTTCCGCAGCTGTCTGGTATTCTGTGGCAGTTCTGATGTACTGCGTATGCCTATTTAACATAGCGAGACAGTTTTGAAAAAAGCAACGGAGAAAGCAAGATCTCCGTTGCTTTTTACAAACTGTCTCGCTATGTTAAAGGAGTTTAACATAGCGAGACAGCTTTAAAAAAAGCAAAGGAGAATCTCTGTTGCTTTTTTTAAAGCTTCCTCGCTATATTAAACTCGTTTAACATAGCGAGACAGTGTGAAGCAATGGAGATCTTGCATTCTCCGTTGCTGTAAAAAAAGAGTTATAGTAATGGAAAAAGTATGAGCGACCGGACCTTTTTCCATTACTATAACTCTGATTTACAATGTGCATGCTGACCAATCAGTGTGCACGTTTTTGAATATTAATGGGGGGGGGGTCGTTGTATAATGGAAAGGAATAAACACGTATTTTAGAGGCAGCAACTCCGTCCTCAGTCCATACCTTTACAAAGTACGATGAGCTTGGAACCTTTTTAAATCCTGAGCAGGCTTTACTAGTATTGTTCTCCAAGGGGGCCTGGACCCTAATCCTTCCCCCTCCAAGGTTGGGTAAGCTTTGGGAATCTGTCCATGTGTGAGTCAGGCAGTGTCTTTGTTGAACATAGTACAGTTGTGTTAAGTCCTACTTACGTGTACCAGCAAATATTTGTAGAACATACTGCCTTAATGGCAGTACCCACCCACCATCCTCCTTTTTGGATATACATATTTTAGTACTGGAGTTGCAGTTGAGTTATGCTCCGTGGCCTTTTTTTGTTTTGTTGTGTGTTATTTTTGGCTTAGAACAGTAGGTATACACAAGCTTGCATTTCCATCTTCTCTTCTCTACTCTCCTGGACCCTACAAAACTGAAAGGGCCCATCTATGGGTTTGAAAGGGAGTCCCTTTACTGTCAGTGAGTGATCCATCACACCCACAGATAGGGAGGGGGGAGGAACTCTTAACTTCAGTAGACTGCCAGAGATAGGGTAGCAGGGCACTACTGCCTGTATGTCGGTGTCTCCTACAAACATTTACTGTTAGATAAGTAGGACTTCTTTAACTGTACTTTTTGTGTGTCTCAAGTTTGTTTGCCCTTGCATAGTTAGTTTTTTTTTTTTTTTTTTGCAAGCCATCCAGCCTTCTTCTTTTGGCTTTTCCCAGTTAGGGGTCACCACAGCGGATCACCTGTCCACTCACGAGTGGCAGTGGAGTTTTACGGTGTTGAGTTGCCAGCCTGGTGCACAGAAGGCACCCCAGCTGAGGATCGAACCAGAGAACCTCTTGCTGTGAGGCAGCAATGCTAACCGCTGCACCACCGTGGCCGCCCTTGAAACTCATCCAGACTACTGCAGCTAAATGTGAAGGAATCTCTTGAGAAGATTTCTCCGCTAGTCCTGGTGTTTGGCTTTCATATTTTTAACTGGCTGAACAAGATAGCATGAAGCATAATTATGAATCTGTTCCTTGCCTCAGGAACCTCGCTAGGTCATTATGTAGATATCTTTCAGGAGAAGTTATCTTTAACAAGCCTTTCAGGCTGTTATAAAGGAGCATCAAAAGGAGATGTAACGTCAGCATTTGAAGGCAAGCGCAGCCCTCCTTCAGTCCTGGTGCAGCCTTCTAACTAGGCCGTCAACCCCTAAGAGGAACAGATACCCACGGAGACATGGGTATCAGACTTTATTACCTCTCCAATTTTTCCAAGAACCCAGCTCAACAAGAGGGCCTTCCAGCAATCTTGACTATCTGCCAAAGCACATAGGTTTTAAATGTAATCATTAAAAAAGTTATGCATTTAATCAGCATAAGTTATCTCCCAGCCTGGTGTACTGTCTTTGTTAGTCTCAGATAAATTGCTGGCAGGGTCATTGTCCCTTGTTTTAAGAGGCACTGGGGGACAGTCTCTCCTCTGGAATAAGAAAGTTTTCCTTGTGCCTTTTTGATTCCAGAGAATTTGGGGTGAGGGTTGGTTCTGGCCATATTGGACCTCGGTAACTTCTTCAGCCATAGTCAGTGTGATCTTCCGCTCAGTCATTCTCCAATCAGTGATGTTATTGTTGCCTGTCAAGTACAGAATAATGTAGTTAGACATGGTAGACTGGTGTCATTTATCACTGTGTGGCTACCACACAGAATGTTTGTTTCACCTTGGAGGGCTCACAGTTTCAGTACATACTTACCCTTTGGCATTTCCTCTGCTCCGGTAGTCTTCAGCAAGGCACTAGTAATGGTGAAGTAGTTGCAGCTTTTAGCATACCCATAACTCAGACTGGCTGATGGTGATCCCCTTGCACTATTTCCTTTTGGCTATTTTGGCAAGGGATTTGCCTTATTTGCAGTCACAGCAGATGATTACTATTTTGTGGAATTCCATTCTGCTTCCGTTGCAGAGGTTTTCTCTTGCTCAAGCACAGTTATACACTCTCTAGTTCCACCGTCCTTTTCTTTTGTAAAGGGCATGTGAGAGGTCTGCAACATAGTAGGGGTTTGCAACTTTTATCCTTTCTCACCTGCTGGGGGTCAGTAGTACCCAGTTCCTCAACATCCCATTGCAATGCTTCCATATGAGGGTGCTTTAGCTGACTTTATTGTTTGTGCCTTCATAGCCATTACTGTCTGCCAGCTTGCCTTCTGAAATTGGATATTGCTACATCTCTTTGGACTGGTGGATATGTCTCATCAACCTTCAGGTATGTTTCCCATTTACTTTGCTAGTTTCATTACAGTGTTTTGTGATGCAGTTATCCCTGGTGGATCGAGGAGCTCACTTCAAAGCAGCCTTGGGCTACATGATGGGGAAGAGTTCCAAGCAACAGTTGTAAATCAGTCTTCTAGACCTGAGACCACTGCTGCTGGCTCTTCAAACTACTGGAAACCTTATAAAGTTGGGCTTCCTTTGGTGATGTCAGAAAAAAAAGGTTCAATAACTTACCAGGTCTAGAGGTGTACACTCTTTTGCCCATTTAAGGCAGATGTCCCCAAAAACACATTAAGCCATTGCAGAAGTTCTTTCCTAAAGTTGCAGCTTTATCCTTGCAGTCTCTAGGAGGCCATTTGAGCTTTGAGCACACCAGGCATACATTGCTTTTACAATCCAGGGGAGCAAACTCTTTCCAAGGTTCTGCTTTCTTCACAACGACAAGGAGGAATTGACTGGGCGTGCATTCTTTTTGTAATGGGTAGGGTTATTCCTATATGCAGTCTGTGCAGTCACCAAGTTCCATGCTGAAGGATGATACCCCTGATTACATCTGTGGCAGTCCTTCATGGTTTTTATTTGTTTGATAACTGGGTGGGCCGATTGTCATGGGCCCTTTACTCTGGATCTCAAAAAAAAAAGTGTTGTGATACTGTGAAGGACTTGTTGAAATTATACTAGGAGCTGTTTTGAAAGCTTTATCTTAACAGTTTAGGTCCTACTATTGGAACCTCTTCACACAATGGCCAGAATGGTGAAGGGGTGGCACAGTTGGAATCTTTGATATGTGCAGCCTGGAAGAAAAAATGTTAAATGCAAAATGGAAGGTTTTGACGTATATAACCTGGAATAAGGTATGACAAGAAAAAACATGGTTTGGACTTGTATGTTAATGAGAAGTGAGGATGGACTCCCTGAAGTGCAAGTATAAAAATGAGATTACATAATTTGTGGAATATCTAGGATTAAAATGTGAAAGATCTCTCTGATGAAATGGGTCTATATCACAATGTCAAAGATGCATTACTTCGAATGCATCTTCATCGAACCCATAAAAAATTTGCTCCCCACACCCCCCAATGGGTGGTATTCCCTGGGAAAGAAATCACTCATATGCCTCTTCGCTGTTTTCAGTTTTTGTTATTTTAAGTTCGGCGAAGACGCATTATAAATTATGCATCTTCAACTATCTAATAGGAACCCTGATGAAATCACCGGTCATTGAATTAAATTTAAGAAAGTAGATGGCTTGTATTTTTTCATATTTTTATTTATTTTTCCTTTTTTTTTTTAATTCGGGGACAGGAAGTGAAATGGATACGTACTGAAAAGGACATTAGATAATATAGTAAAGGAATAAGGCAGCTACTAATATGTGGTAGTTAAGTCAGTGGTAAAGTAGGTAATTGTTTCTTTCACTGACTTGCATTTTGCATATTATCAGTGTGTGTGTTGTACTTGGTTATACTTTTTAAATAAGCAAACCCACAACATATTTAACAAATCTAATAAAACCTTTTAGTCTTTGATTTCAAACTTTTGCATTATTGCATACCTTTGAATATAGAAAATGACCTCCATAACAGCTTTATAGTTTGCACTTTAATTAGTTATGTGAACTTATTCATTACTTCTGAGATACAACATGGTTATGAAGTAGTGGGTGATGTTTCTCCTGTTTTTTACAATTTGAATCTGTCATATTACTTAGAATTTGACCCTCTTTATTGAATGTAAATTTGTTTAATTTGTATGGCTAAGTTTATTGTGTGAACTATTATAACTGTTTTATAAATCCTTGTAAAACCCTGAATGTGACATCAGTTCAGTAATAGTTTTCAGTAGATTACTGAATATAGTCTTACTTTTAGTCTTATGAAGTTTCATATTTTTGTTTTCTCTTTTAGGAAGACAAAAATCTTGTACATGGAAATGTTTGTGCCAAGAATATCTTGCTCATAAGAGAAGAAGACAGAAAAATAGGGACCCCACCCTTTGTAAAGCTGAGTGACCCTGGCATCAGTATTACAGTTCTGCCAAAAGACAGTAAGTCTGCAAGAAATATTTGCTTTCTTTAATGCCACCTATATTAAAAAGATCCACGCAAAAAATGCAAGGTACATAGATGAAACATTTCTACAAATGACCTGTATTTGATACAGGTTCTTAAGATTTCATGATTACTGCCAAAATTATTTATCGTTCAATTTAGAATATTTGTTTACTCTCAGGATTATTGATCTCCATCCCAGAGTGTGGCTGTTAGAAGGAAATCTTACTAATGGCACAAGTGCTGACATACACTGGTCCTTTCTTCGTGTTATTTCGAAGAGGTTCATTAAATAAAGTGGTAAAGATCACTTTGTACAATTTTTACTTTGTAATTCAGCTCACAAACCTGCGTACTGTATATTGCATTATTGTATTCAGATTGTGTGAACTGTTATGTAACCCTATTTCATTTGATTTTCTCTATTATGTATAATTCTCTGCTTGATATGATTTGTTTTGTTAAGTAGTAATTATTGGAGTGTTTCTGCCATAAAAGGCAAGGGCCACACTTGAAAAGGGGTCAAGGACAAAGGGAAATACTCTGTTCTCAAGTGTAAAATAAATAAGGCATCTTTTTTTGGTATCACTAACAGTAAACGGTAATGTTTGGTTTTAGCCATATTGCATGTTTTTCAGTTCACCACCTATGCCGCAGTTCCTTTGAAGACTAACGCTCGTTTCACATCAACATTCCATCAAATGTTCATAAATGTAAAAGGCTTCCAAGTGTCTTCACTTCTTGCAGCTCTGAATGTGTTGTATCTTGCCTTGACACCAGAGTAGTATCGTCTGCAAGACGTTCTCCAGTTCGATTCTTGGCTGGGGTGCCTTCTGTGTGTGGAGTCTGTATGTTTTCCCTGCCTTCGCATTGGTTTCCTTCAGGTGCTCCTGTTTCCTCCCACACTCCAAAGACATGTATCTGGAGCATTTCTCCACGGCCCTCTGCTGTAAATGGGCTCTGTCCTGGTCTGACTCTTCTGGTAAACCAATGTTAAATAAATAAATAGTACCCTCACACTCCTTGGCTACATTAGTTTCTCTTTGAGGACTGTCAAGCATTATTTTTTGTGGTGGTAGTGGCAGCCTGTAGTCTTAAGCATCTATTATTTCTTTCTCTCCCTGTGTACCTCTGTTTCATTTTGGCTCCTTTCATTTGACTAATGTTTGCAGTGGAGAATATTATTATTATTATTATTTTTTAGAAGGCCATATTAAAACAGCCAGAAAGATGTGTCAGCACCTTCATTAGATTGGGGTCAGTTATGTGTTGAATAGAGATGCAAACCTTTTTAGGCTGCTTTAAAAGCAAAAGGAATAAGTAGTAGAACTTCTCCAGGCTCATTTAGTGAAGAGATGAATTGCTGTACAAGACAAATTAATTCTTTTTTCCTCTGGAATTCTGATAAGTAGAAATTTTCTTCCATGTTTTTGCACACTCTACCAGTAGATATTTCCTTTATTGTATCATTACATCATCAAGTGTATGTAGAGGTAATGACGTTGCTTAAGTGCAAAGTGAGCAAATATGTCCTTTATTCTTTACTTTTAAGGATGTTGTCATGATTGTGTTTAGCACTTTAAAAGGCTGTTAGGATCTGTAAGCCAGCCTTTGACAGGATTATTGTATTGCCTGTAAAGGTGTTCCTACAGCTTTTTCAATTACACCATTCACCTATAGTGGGAAACTGTTCTTCTGCCATCATTCCTGTTGGGTAAGGCTTTTGGGTTGCTAGTTAACTGGTGGTAAGCTTGATACAGCTAGTATCTTAGGGCTTAGAATATTAAATGCTTTTTGCTGATATGATTTCGTACCAGAGATTTGTTTTATAGCATAGTCAAAAAAGTATTTTCCTAACTGTGATGCTGCACTTAAAATAGGAAAGTTAGTTGCAGCCGTAGCCAAACAGCGCATGCAGTCCAATCTGCTTATCATGCTGTGGTTGGAACAACAAAACCTGTTTTGTCATGATTAGTGTCTTAGAAAGCTAGCTTGCCTTGGAACAGAGTCATGCAGTGAGGATGTGAGATTAAGACTCCTGACACAATTTTTTGTTTGGGCAACTATCAAATGACAACAGAGAAAGGCAAAATAAGGTCTTCATTTTAAGATGTTTATGCACCTTATGTGCTGAAGTTTCAGAAAAAACTTTCACTTCTGCTATGAGGGGGGAAAAAACTCTTACATTATCTAGTCCATTCATTCTAAACTGAAGGACTGGTCAGTGCACAGAGCTCTGACTTTGGCATGCTTTTTCTAAAGCTCGAGTGCCTTCCCTGACTCCCACAGTGCTTCTTGCCTTCCTCTTCCTTCCACATCTTGTTTGCTGCTCAGCTGACCTGGGGACATGATCCTTTAGCTCAGCTGTTCTATGGGTAAGTCTAGTTTTCATCCTGTATGATAATAGTTTTCATCAATTAAGATTAGTATTTTCCAACGCAATATCGTCAGCTAGTTTTTAGCTAATTTTAAAAGATAAACAAGACCAAACTGCTGTAACGCCAATAACAAGTCCACCCGATATCCAAAGATATTTCTTCAATCCAACACAATGAGATAAGCGCTTTCATCACTAGGACTTCTACAGATCTGAAAAACCAATTTATGAAATCCTTTATATAGATGTAACATAAAATCATGTGACTTAAAACACTCATAAATATTAATGACACACTACAATACAAAGTTATGCATAAATTGCATATATTAAAAACATTCATAAAAAAATTTTATAAAAAACTTACAATGAAATAGTGGGATCACTTATAAAATACTTGCCCTATATCTTAATTCAGGCTTAATGCTAATGCTTTCATTAAGCCCAGGGAATAATGTTGCATTCAATTTGAATTGCCATTTTGACTCGGCCCTTAACAGTTTATTTTTCCAATCACCCCCTCTAACATCAATGGGTACTATCTCCAAAATCCCAAAAATAAAACTATGACTAGGGTTAATAGTGATGTGTTTACTTAAAGCATTTTTGTCATCTTTTTTAGTTATACAGTAACAATGTTCGATAATCCTATGATTAAGTTTCCTTTCTGTCTTGCCCACATAAAAACATGGGCAAGCTTTACAAGTAGCCAAATACACTAACCCAGTGGAGACGCAAGAACCCTGTGCTAATCGGATATCTAAATCTAATGGTTGTAACTTAAAAAATTCTTCCTCATTAATAAAGGAGCAATGGTCACAACAACCACACTTTCGTGTACCTCCTTTCTTGTTATTAATGGATCTCCCTTTATAATCAAGCAAGAACTTCAAATTATGATCTACCTTGTATGTGAAGATAGGTTCTGGACCCATAAGCCTAAAAATGTCATTATTGCTCTTCAGCATTGACCAATTATTAAAGATGATTTTCCTCACATCGTTAGCTGTTTCACCATATGTAAGGACCATAGCCTGTGAAAAATCTTTCTTATCCTTACAGCTATTTGCCACCTGATCACTACCCATACCTAAAAGTGGTATATATCTGTCATTCCAGAGCCCTAGGACTTCGTCCTTAACATTGGTCACAAAATCCAAGGGGTAACCCCGTTCTAAAAACATGTCCTTAACCTTATTTATTTCCTCTTCAACCAAACATAGTTCGGAACACATTCTCGCAACCCTCACCATCTGCCCTTTAACAATATTCCTCTTTGTATAAGGGGGGTGGTTGCTTGAAAATTCTAAATAATCATTAGAAAAAGTATTTTTTCTATAAACACTAGATGTAAAGCATTCCTTATTATAATCTTTAGATATGTTAACATCCAAGTAGTGTATACCATTCTTATTGCCACTGCCCGTGAATTTAAAATATTCACATAATTTATTAATATATTCCATAAAAGCATTAAAATGTTTATCATCTTTCCACAGAATAAATAAATCATCTAAAAATCTAAAATACAGTGACCATTCTTGCTTGAATGGTGAGGAAAAAAGAAATTTATTCTCCCATTCATATAGGACCATATTTGTGAAAATAGGGGCACAGCTATTACCCATTGCTACCCCTTGGATCTGCTTAAAAAATTCTCCCTCAAATGTGAAAAAATTATTTTTTAAAATGATTTCCATAAGTTCTATTAAGAAGTTTATCATTTTACCCCCTAAATTGCTACGGTTTATTAAAACATCCCTAAAAAATTCCAATCCTGTATCATGGGGAATTGACGTAAATAAATCCACTACATCAATAGTGGAAAAATAACATTCTTTGTCAAAAAAATCTTTCTTTAATTGATTTAAAAAATCCCATGAGTCTTTAAGAATGTAATCAACAGGAGTCACAGACTGTTTAACTAACCGGTCAATAAACACCCCTAGGGGATAGGTGATACTATTCTTCCCTGAAATGATCAGCCTGTAAGGGGGATCCTTTACATCCTTATGCGTTTTGGGGATCCCAAAACAAATGGGTATAGTAGGATGTTCCACATGTAGGAAATTAAACACTTCTTCATTAATGACACCCTGCAGTAATGAATCTTCCAAAAAATAGTTAATTTTCCTATAACAAATATTGATTTCATTCCTAGAAATGGTGTCATATTTACTAATATCTGTTAAAATGCTGGTCATTTTATTATTATAATCCACATTGTTGGCTATGACCATACCACCCCCTTTATCTGGTTTCGTAAATCTCACATTTACGTTATCCCTCAATTCAAATAACTTTTTCTCATCCATAGACATGTTGTGCTTTCTATATACATGTTCATGTAGGGTTTTAAAAATCTCCTGTTCAGTTATTTTCTCAAAACTATGTAATATTGGAATAAGAGGTGGATTCCAACAACTTCTCTTATATGTAATGGAATTGGAGTTATTGAACTCACGCAAATTATCTTTAAATAAACATCTGAAGTTTAATTTCCTTACAAAAAGTCTAAAATCTGTGAGAATTTTACTAATTTCCACTTTTTTAGAGGGCACAAATTTTAACCCCTTCATTAATAAATGAAACAACTCTTTGCTGATAGGAAATTCAGCATAGTTAAAAATTCTGAAACCTTTGTACACATAGACTATACCATCATTTGTCTTAATATCACCCTCATAGTTTATTGATAACTGTTCTTCCTCCGATATGACATGTTCCTGTACATCGGCCTTCCGCCCCCTTCCCCTTGGGGTCCTAAAAAAACTTTATCTTGCCTACCTTGATTCCTATTAATTAGCCTTTCTGACCTACGTAAAGGTGGGAATTCAGTGTCGTAATGATTTTCTTCATCATGGAAATTATTAATGTCCCTCGGTTCCTGCTGTGCGCGCCTATTGTCATTAACATCATTAACTACATATGCCTTAGGAAAAATATATGCAATATTGTTTTTATATTCAAATTCATCTCTGGACAACTTCTTCTTCTTCCTAGAAATATTATTGCTTAATTCATTTTCTACCTTATCAAAGATTATATTATACCTAAAAGCATATTGGTTAAACTGAACATCATCCATAATATTTTTGTTCAATTCATCTACTTCCTTTAGAAATACGTTAATTCTTTTGTTATTAACATTGATAATGAAGTCCATCAACTCCATACCGTGTCTATCAAACATTTCCAATAACTCATCACACTCAGAATCAGATTTTTTTAAACCATTAGGGAACTTAAGCATTCTTAGCCCTTTAGGGACCCTCTTACAGTTGATACATTCCTTTAAATTGGCGTTATCACATTGAAGTGCACGAATTTTGTGCATTTTAGCTTCTAATGTCACTAACCTAGCATCCATACAGTTCTTGTCTTTTAATGAAGTATTGTTACCAAAAAACGAGTATTCTCGATTAGTCCATTCTTTTAAACGGTCCATAGGGGCAGGTGCATGGTAGTTGCTTGTTTTCCCTCCATTTGCACTCAGAAAGGTCCCATTATCGATGGTTGTCATATTTGTTTCCATATTGGAAACCAACTCACCCTTAGGAACACTGGAAGCACCCAAACGTTGAGGCAATCCATCCGTAACACGTTGTTCTCCATCTCCTACTCCTTTACTACGTGAAACCTAAGTGTGACACCTTTAGGGTTCCCCGGAAAACCGGAAGAGGGATTTGTAGCACCCGTATTAATATTCTGAAGCCTGGAAACGGATTCTTGTAAGTCCGTAACCTTTTCGGTTAATGCTAAAACCAAATTTAATAAATTGTCAGAACTAGAACCGGATTTCTGACCACATGGAAAATCAGAAAATCCTAGCTCCTCCTCGAACATTGGAGAAAGATAGTTATTCTCCATGAAACAAACAGGTGTCTTGTAGGCAACCGGCTCAAAAAAACCAATGAACGAAACTCGCCTCCAGCAGTAAACACACAATAAACAAGACCAAACTGCTGTAACGCCAATAACAAGTCCACCCGATATCCAAAGATATTTATTCAATCCAACACAATGAGATAAGCGCTTTCGTCACTAGGACTTCTACAGATCTGAAAAACCAATTTATGAAATCCTTTATATAGATGTAACATTGTCTTGTTTATTGTGTGTTTACTGCTGGAGGCGAGTTTCGTTCATTAATTTTAAAAGATATTATATGTCAGGATTTTTCCACATAATTACTGCAGTTGGCCTAGGCCATGTCTCATGGTCCTCTTTAGCTGTTAGCAGACAGTTTTTGCTTAGACAAGTTGCTGTTTATAACTATTGTGTTTATTTTTGATGTCCATAACTGCTAGTCAGCACGTTTTGATTTTACTCACCATTTTTTTCCCACTAAAGTGCTTTTTGTTTTTCTGGTTAAAGCGAAGTAGCATTATCATTTCTGTTAACATTTGCTAGCAGAGGATAAGACCTCTGGATTTACAAAGAGCTGTAAATGTGGGCACAGCATTAGTGCTTTAGGACAACATAATTTGTGTGTAATGTGTTTGGACGAAGATCACCTCAAGGCAGATTGTGAGATCTGTAAAAACGTTGGCTCCAAGACTTTACAGACACGCAAAAACAAATTGGTACTTAAAGGTCTGCTTACTTCTGAAAAAAAAAGAGACAGGAAAGAGAAGAAAAGAAGGAAAAGAGAAAGTTCAGTAAACCAAAATCTAGGGATTCAGAAAACTGATTTTCCCCAAACTGGCCTAGGAGAGATGTTTTTTCCACTGAAATACTCATAAACACTTCAGAGCTTTCTCACACTTCTTCAGCTATAGCTTCTATCAAACCCACTTCTGCATCTAACCTCACTTCAAGGGGAAAGAGTAAGTACCTTCTTCTCAGAGGGGGAGTTATCTAGCTATTTGGACTCCCAACCATCTTTTGCCTTTTCCATTATATCACCAGATTCTGTTCAGAGCACTGTATTTTATATGGATTGGGATCAGATGATGAGGGCTGTAGTAAAGATACAAATTGAGATGGTGTCCTCTGTTCCCCCGAGTATCTAGGGCAGCTAGAGAAAGAGCCATAACCTTTATATGTTATGCTTTTTCCTCGGGTGCAGGTGTGGCACTGAAAGCTTCAGAGAAGAGACGGGTTTCTTCCACATCAGGGCCAATTGTGTTTGCATCTGCACAATACCCTTGGTACCTGTGGCCTCAGTGCCTACTCCTATGGTGCCAAGAGTCACTTGGCACCATGGAGTCAACATTGGCATCTTTGTACTGCATTCAGCACAGACTGTCTGTGTCATTCTTAGTATAGATGTCATCAGGCACTCAGCACTTTGATGCCAAAGCCATGTTTGGAACCCTTCATGGTTTCGAGTTGAGTGTTGGAGCCAGGGTCTTAGTGCAGACTATGTTGACTATGTTGCAGTAAGTGTTAGTCATAGCATCAACTACCTTGATGCTGATAGGGTTGACTTCTGTATTTGAATTTTTGGAGAGGATTGACAGGCAGCCATCAGTATAGTTATCGGGTGGAAATACACCCTGGACCTCAGTTTCCACATAAGAGACTTCTGAATTTGGAGCCTTGGCTCCACTATGTGCATACTACAATGAGTCATCTCCTAAACTCCGTTGTGAACACTAACATTTAGGAAATTACTGCTTCTCTAAGCTCTTACATATCTACTCCTGAGAATTCCAGGAAAGAGAAAGTGCAAGGGAGGACACCTCAAGTCTCCAAAGTCCTCCACCTCATATATAGGTCTCGCGGGTAAGGTTTCTGTCCGGTCCCCTCCATAAGACCCCAACTTTGGGGAAATCCTAGAATAGCAGCCAGGAACCAACAAGGACAAAAAACTGAAACCAACCAAACCAGTAGGGCGAAGAAAGACAGTGCCTCGATAAAAACTGAGCGCTTTTGTCTTTAATCTCAAGACTTCTTCAGAGTAGAAATACCTACAACGCTTAAATAACAAAGAAGTCCATCACATGATAAAAACACACCCCTCTCTTTACCCAATCAGAACCATAATGTAGAACACACAAATTGATAATGCAGTCATATTTTTAATTAAAAAAAATACACAAATTAATAAATAATTAAATTCACTTTACACTACATAGGATTTCAACTTTAATACACTCATAATGAAAATGTAATCATTTAAACCTGGGGAAACACTTGCATTTAACCTAAGTTGCCGCAGTAGCTCACACCGTTCTAATAAATCTTCCCAAGGTCCACCCCTTAAGTTTTGTACAATTTGAACCAAACCACAAAAAAGGAAAGAATGTCCTGGATTGTTGGTAATATGTTTAGCTAAGGCATTGTTTTTCCTAATGTCCAAGACATGTTTGTATATTTTTTCCTTAGACTTTCTCTTGGTTTTCCCAACATAAAAACCATTACATCTCTGACACAGAGCGAGATAAACTACCCTGTGAGTGTTACAATTACAAAACATTTTGGCCCTAACACTTCTACTTAACATTAAATCTTGTCCCTTCAAACAAATATTTGCATTGGGAGCAAAAACCACATTTAGTGGTACCTGTTTTTTTTGTGTTGCATTAATGGAACAAAGTTCACTTTGCTCCAAGTAGTTTTTAATAGTTTTTCCTTTTCGGTAGACAAACAAAGGTTTCTGTCCCACTTTGTCTACCACACCAAACACTGAAAAAAAGAGACCACTACTTGCTTATTATTTCACGTATTTCCTGATCAATCAAACAATACACAAAAGCAGTAGAGTAATCCTTGTTGGAATTCTTGTTATTCGCTAAAATTTCATTAATACTACTAGAACCTAGAACCATATTTAAGTATGGGAGTATCTCCCACTCTTCTTCTTTGATCAATCTGCCCTCTTATTTTATTGACTAGTTTGAGGGGGTATCCCCTGGCTACAAACATCTGCCAGGTTCTTACTTTCTCTACAGTAGCAGAGATCATCTGATATCCTGGCTATTCTGATATATTGCCCTTTGATGATACCCCGCTTCTGAAATTCTGGATGACTAAGAAAAATAGACAAGATCCTCTGGCCTCCCAAGGACCGACTTCATTGGAGTAAGTCCCGGCTTGCTGATTCTGTTGTGGAGGGAGCCACCTAAAGGGAGTCCTTCTAACTGGGCCTGTGTATATATTGGATGGTCACTGTGCCGGACTATGAATGATAAACTTGGTCATGGAAAAGGATGAATGATAAACTGATGACCCAGTATGGTTGAATCTATCCTTAGGTACACAGACAAGGTCTTTTGGCTTCCCAAAGACAGACTGCACTGGAGTAAAGCCCACTTGCTGATTTGATTGTAGTTGTAGTAGCCACTAAAAGGGAGAGTCCCCCTGACAAAAGCCCAGCGATGTATCTGTGTATGGTTCAGATTTAGGTGATGAGCTATATCAGAAAGTGCATATTCATATCTGGTTCATTCATTAGGATGCTTAACTGCCTCTCACATATGACCCAGTTTCAGCAAGAACTGACAGAAGAGGCAAGTGAATCATTGAAAAGGTTGCCTCCTAACAACCTAAGTTAAAAACACTGAGTTGCAGGTGGCAGTTATACAGTATTACTTCACGGTCTATGCAGCTTGTTTTCAGTGCAGCCAGTGGGGCAGCACAAGCAGCTGGGACAGACATTACATTGAAATAGCAGGCCCTGCTCAAGCTGTGCAATTTTATGAAGAACTAGAAGGTGTTCTCTGCCAATGGCCCATTCGGTGGGTGCTCCCTTTTTGAACCCAAAGAGAAGGAGAAGCTGCTGAAGAATAAGTAGTAGAGGTCGATACTGTCTGTAGCTAAGGTGAAGGTTGTTGTTCTTCAATACTCCTGTAGGAATCACAAAACACGCATTATCAAAAATCACAGAAGCAGCCTTGTGATAGAAACTTCTGTGAATGTGAGGATGTCTGTAATGGACACTGCTACTGTAGAGGCAGAGACACTGTGCAGAATTGAGGGATCGGTGGTCCTTCCCCAGAGAAGCAATAGTAGCATTTCTCAGAACCTTCCCAGCTGTCCCACTCTTCCGGGATTGAATATCCCCTTCACCTGAAAGTGTACTAGTCCATCATGGAGGACAAATAGGCCAAGGTCATTATATCTGTATGGTATACAGTACCATTTTAACTGTCTCTTAGCCTAGTTCTCTTCCCTTGCAAACATCCCATGGTGTCAGAAATGGAAGCAGCCCAGTTGGAGACTAGCAGTCTCCCAGCAAAAAAAAAAAATACCCGAATAAAAACAAGGATGTGTGCACATTTTTGGATCTCAGTGACATAAGTCCACATGGAGCCCAGTTATTAGGAATTCAGAGCTCTGCTGTTTGATCTCACCACATCCCCTAGGAGTTCAGGTGTGTAGTAGCTCACCTTAAATTGTTGGGGATCAGGATCTTCAAATATCTAGATAACTGCTTCCTTGTTTCTAATACATGACAGTCATTAACACATAAAATGGACTAGTTATTTCAGCTGCGTCTGTCCTTAGGGGTATCATTGAATATTGAAAAATCCTAGCTGAAGCCAGCACAGAACCTGATCTTTATATGGTGGTGTTTGGATAAATTCAGATGCTAGCAAAACTTCCAGCAGACACAATAGGGTTATCACAGGAAACAGTGTGGTCTTACACCAGTTTTCTCACACAGTTATTCTTGTTCTAAAGGTTCTGGGGCTTATGGTAGTAACTCTGCAATTAGTGGCATTTTCAAGATATGAGAGTCCTACAGTGGAGCTTGTGTCAAGTGGTCTCAGGTAGAGACTCCCATAGACCTGGTAATTCCATTATCTAGATAATGCAGCCATCTTCAGTGGTGGTTGTATCTACCAGCTTTAAGCAAAGGATGTCCTTTCTGTCCTCCTCCTCTTCCAACATGGTGCAATTGCAATCCAATCACAGCATTTCAGTGGCATGGTATATGAATGTACTAGAGAAAGTGAACCAGATCATATGGGAGTGAGCAGTCAACTCACAATGCTTTTTGATAACCTTGCATAATTCTAGTCATGCCAACTAATTAGTGGACAGGAACAGCAAATTCATCCTGATGCCACAAGTGGTAAAAAGCCTTACAACAGTACAGACAATTTTTCCTTCTCTAAGGACAGCCTTGCTTCTCTAACCAACCATAAATAGCAGCTTCTTCTCTCTTATCCCTCCTGAGCTGCAGGCTCCATAGAAAGTTCCGGTCAGTGGGTCTTCTGCACACCTTTTCTCCCATTCTCCGTGACAGTGGGATTCCTGCAAAGAGCTAAGTTGTGCAAGGCCAACGCACTTCTGATATGAAGCATTTTAGCCTCAACGGGTATGATTCGCTCATCTTTGACATCACCTGAACAATAATTGCCTGCTTCTAGAGCCTCACACAGGCCTCTTCTGTTCCATCTGTCCAGCAAATCTCACTTGGACATTGTCTGTCAGGTTAATGCCTTTGTTTTTTCACTTCCCTTTATGACCAGTGACCCCACATTCTATCCCGGGGTGGTCCAAATCCGTTTTGTGGCACAAAGGCCCTGTAACTGAAAATTTACAAAGGTAAATGGGCTAGATTCTCACTTTGGGCTGACAGCAAGGTATAGACTTGTGTATTGCCCTTTTTCCCTATATTCTGCAGTTTCTGATTAACTTGTTCAAGTAAGTGCTACAGATTCTCAACCATCAGAATACGCTTGGTAGCTATATCAGATTTCTTTCGGGGATTCAGTTCCTCTTCCTTGGTATCACAAAAATCTGTAAGGTATTCTTACAAGGTGCCTGTCTGATGAGACTACCAATTAAGGATCCTCCCTTTGTGTCCGCTGTATCAGCAGACCTCAGGATTCTCTCTAGGAAGACCCTTTTTCTTGTAGCTGCAAACCTAGTGAGAATATTCTTGGAATTACAGGTGCTGTCATCCAATCCACCATATCTTATTTTCCATAAAAACGGTCCACTTACAAACCAGCCTAGAATTCTTGCTAAAAGTATTCCAAGAACCTAATCGCATTCAGTGCATAAATCTGTCGGTTCTCTTTTTCTCAGTACTCCAGTAATGGCGAATACCATTTACATTATCTCTGTGTGGACCAGCAATTGAAATTTTAACAACGCATGATGAGTGACTCCAGAAAAAAGTCAGCTCTTTGCTTCCTTTGTCCCCAACAAGCTGATTTAGAGGCCATCTAAAGCTACACTGTCCAGTTAGCTTTCAGACTGCCTTTCACTCCATTGAAGGTCTAGTAACAAGACATCTCCAGGTAAATCTGTAGCATACTCAACTAGATCTGCCATTCATCTTTAGAAACTCTTCAGTGGATGGCATCTGCCCTGTTGTGACATGGGCTTCAGTGCTTACATTTGACACTAAAATTTTATTTATTGACATTTGATTACCGGGAAAATCTGACTGGGTAGGAGCCTGTTTTAAGCGGATACCCTGTGTGAAAAGCTCCAGAGTATTACAAAACATTTTAAGAACAATTTTACAATCTTCAAAAATAATGCAAAAAAATTCACAATTTAAATAATTACACCAACTTAGACAAAATATGAAATCATTGGATAAGTATAGAAACAAGTTATGAGACAGTTATTTAATATTTAAAGAACTTTTAACCAGTTTATGGAGAAATTAATTAAGTTAGTATAATACAAACAGAAATTGCAGTATTAAGTGAGAGATGAGCAAGTTTATAATATAATTAGAGTTAAATCAAAAGGTGCTTCAAGAAAGTATTAGTTTAAGGGTGTGCACACTTATGCAACCAGTATAGTGTACTTTTTTATTTTTTATATTTTTTCCCCAAACAGATATGTTCGTTTTTCAATTGAATTGTACTGGTTATAGGTCACATTAAAGGTGGGAAAAGTTTTGAAGTGATTTATTGTGGTCTCATTTTTTATAATCACTGAAACCTGTCATTTTAACAGGGGTGTGTACACTTTTTTATATCCACTGTATATTATGCCAGTGTCAAAAGTGTGAGTTTGATAAAGCTTTTTCTAGAAATTTAATTTTGAAATATTGATATAATAAATCTGGGGTTGATGATAATGTTATCTGTGACCCCATTCATTTTAATTTCAGAACTCTCTTTTTCAGCCTGCTGCCACTCTACAGTAAAATCATTTAAGCAAATTTTATTTTAGATTTATTCCAAAATCACAAATCAGTATTCAGAACTTCTAGCCATAACCTTTCACAGGAGGAAAGGTTAGCTTCATCTTAAAGACAGTAAGGATCTGGCCATAACTTCAGTTAACAAGGAGAGACTGAATCCAAACTATCCAACATTCATTAGTGTAATAAGTTATTTCTCTGCATGTAAAAAGGAGCTTGTGGTTGTTGTTCATGAGAAACTGTCCTTTTATCTTTTACCAAAAACATATACATTTGTTCTACCCACTGCAGGATGTCTTGTAGTTAGTTTTGGGCAGTGGTACTTTTACAGTGCGTCTCTTGTTTTTTTTCTAAAGGCCAGTCTAAAAATCTCTCTGCAAATTCTCAAGATCACAGGTAACATTCATATTGCTGTCAGTATGTACATGGGAAATGTACAAGTCCAACGTTAGTGTTCCACATATTTATGGCTGAATAGCACCATTTAGCTCTGTCTGGTCTATACTCCCTGGCTTTTTCTGTGTGTACTGTGAATGCTGAATAAAATTATCAGCAGATGCAGGGAAAAGCTGTGGGGGCAGCTTTTACCCCCATTTGCTCTGACTGGTCCATAGGATTTTTTGAAATTACAAGGATTTGCAATGCTAACATCTTGTCCACATGGAGCTATGAAGGACATATTTGAATGATTGTTGGCTTTTGTGAAGGATGTGGAACTCCTCAAGTTTGTTGTGTCTTAATTCTAATACTATGGGCATTCTCTTCACTTTTAGCTTTGATCTGTTATCAAGTGTATTGATGTTATTGTAAATGAACCTTTAGATACCTCTGTGAAAGCTGTCGTTTATAGGCAGATTTTCATAGAAATTATATTTTCTCTGCTCATAGTTGTCCACATCACATTATCAAGAATATTTATGTCTCAGTTCTTAATATTGAAAAGGATATCTAGTCAACATTTTGATTTTTAACAAGTGGCTTAATGCATAAACATTTTAAGAGTCATGGCTGCAAAAATTAGTGTGTTAACTCAGCCTTCAACCAATCACTAGATTTACATAGAAAGCAAACACTGACTTCCCACTCATATATATTTATTTAAAATAAAAAGGCACATAAAGGGCAGTGCACTGGTGCAGTGGTTAGCATTGTTGCCTGACAGCAAGAGGTGCTATGGTTCCATTCTCGGCTAGGGTACCTTCTGTGTGGAGTCTGCATGTCCACCCTGTGTTCGTATGGGTTTCCTCCGGGTACTCTGGTTTCCTCCATCATTCCAAAGATGCTTCTGGAGTGTTTCTTCCAGGCATCTGCTGAAAATAGGCTCTGTCCTAGTCGGACTTTCCCTGTCAACAAATGTTAAATAAATAAGTAAACATTTGTAAGATGTATCACTAGATTTGGAGGAGGGGGGTGTTATGGAAATGCTGTCATCTACAAAGCAGTGATTGTTTTTTGGGCAGATTGCTCAATGTATGATTACATACTGAAAATTTTAAATATCTCTCCGTGTCATTCAGGTTTAAAATAAAAACTATGACTAATACTGTCGTGCATTTTTGTTTTTCTGGAATCCTCCCATAGACTGTTTCCATTGTGGAAATGAGATTTTCATAAAATGCAGCAGGAACTTGGATAATTTACAGAACTGTAAATATGGTATTATGTGGGTCAGGTGTCTTGTCCCTGGAAACAGTGATGTTGCATATCAGTGTGACATAAACTGAATATGAACACAGTGTAACTACACTGCTATACTGTGTTACACCCCAGTGCAATATTTTCCTTTGTGCAGCTTGAAAATGTTCAGGGCTCTGCTTTAATTAATTCTCAGAAATGTAGTATTGACTTAAAGGAGAAAAGAGACATACTTTATAGTCTGTCTTGGAGTATTATTCCTTCCAGGTATAAATGACGCATCATATTATAAACCTTTGTGTACACTGCTGTTTGAATCTGTGTTAAAATATATTTTATCTGTTTTAACAATGTATGTTTTAACCATTTAAGAGGGTTTAGTTCATCACAAATGGTATTATGAATATTGTATTTCAGTATTCTGGCATTATAAGAAGCTCTATGAAAGTATGCTTAAATTAATTTTTTGTGCCAGCTATTTCAGCCATCACCACTAGATGGTAGTTAGACTCTATAAGATATTTAGTTTACACACGGATGCCATTTTTGTTCTCTTGCACAGTTTCTAAAAGCAGCAATATGTAATTGATGATAAAGGATATATGATTTTTTTAACTGCACTTTATTAACTAACTAACCATCTATTGATGGCTGTTTGGATTTGTTGTATTTGTTCAGACTTTGCCTTTATGTATATGTCCAACAGTCTGTTAAACAATAAGTGCATCTATTTATATATTCATTGTTCTGGATATTTAATAGTCATAGTCTCGTTTGTTTTTTTTCTTTCGGCTTTTAGGGGTCGCCACAGCGGAACTTCGGTCTGCTAATGATTGGTAGTGAATTTTTACGTACCGGGTTACCAGCCCTGACGCACAACCTTCAACGAAGGCATGCCCCATTCACGTATGCCTCCACACAGAAGACGCTCTAGCTGAGAATCGAATGGAACAACGTCTTGCTATGATGCGACAACGCTACCGCAGCACCACCTCATCGTCTCTAAATTGATTAATTTTTGTTGGTTTGGTTTTATTTGCAGTACTTTTTATGGTTCTGTAAGTAGTTTTGGTGTTTTATCAGTCATATGACTGATAGTATTATTGAAGAGTTTTGTATTTAAAAATGTATTTGAGACTTTTCAGTTTAGGTATGCAGTGATGAAGCCTTGGGCTGAAACTGCAGTCTGCAGTAACCACCCTAAAATAAAAGAACTGTTTTTTAAGTTGGACTTGCTTCTGGAGTGTTTGGATTGTTTTGCTCTGTGTGTGTGTGTGTGTGTGTGTGTGTGTGTGTGTGTGTGCGCGCGTGTGTCTCTGTGTGTGTAAATATATAGTGCATATGTTATATGAATTTATCACAACAGCAAATACTGTGAACAAAACATAGACCCCTGAAGCATCAAAATTTGAAGAGGAAAAAAAAAAAAGGGATTTTTGCAGGGAGAATATGCCTCACTACACTCTGTGCTAACTGTATATGTATACTAACTCTGAGATTGCTTAATAGTGCAGGAAAGGGCAAATCACTCTTACTTGCACTTTTGTGTGATCACACATGCTGGAGTGGCCAAAATAAGCAGTAAAAGGTACCATATCACCCACATGGAACCCCTCTTACAGTATATAAGTTAAAAAGAAACAGTAGTTGATGAAACAAAACTTCAGCTTAAAGCCAGGCTCCCATTTCATTTAAATAAATGACAAATCGACACATTAGAGGAAATCCATGCGCGCGCACACACACACACACACACACACACACACACACACACACACACACACACTTTTTCCTCTCTCTCTCAGGTATAAAACTTGCCCTATCTTGGATGATTGAGTGATAGTGGGTGAAAACAAAGAAGTATTGACTTTCAGTCAGACCATTATCTCTTTCTGGAGGAAATAGTAATTTGCAATAAATCTTGTCTGACTTCATAAGTGTCATTAACTTGGATGAAAAGAATAGACTGCAACAGTTTTATTAGTGAAACTCAATAACTGCAACATGGTTTCAGAGATGGCAGGGATACATGTAGTCTTTAATTCTGGTAGTCCTGTAAGAGTTGCATATGAGGAAGACACTTCAAAAGTATTTGGAACCAGTCTGTAGATCAACTGGATGATTATAACTTCTTCTTTCAGCTTTTCCCGGTTAGGGGTCACCACAGCAGATCATCTGTCCGCTCATGATTGGCAGTGGAGTTTTACAGTGTCGAGTTGCCAGCCCGGCACCCAACCTTCCACAGAGGGCACACACACACACACACACACTCACTCACACCTAGGGCCAATTTAGAGTGTCCAATCCACCTACTGCATGTCTTTGGGATGTGGGGGGAAACCAGAGCACCCGGAGGAAACCCACGCGACCACAGGGAGGACATGCAGACTCCGCACAGAAGGTACCCCAGCCGAGAATCGAACCAGAGAACCTCTTGCTGTGAGGCGACAACACTAACCGCTGCACCGCCGTGGCCGCCCTAACTGGATGATTATAACTACACAGCAATAAATGAAGAATTTCCCTTGGTGGGCAAAATAACACACTCAGATGTAGATTCAGTTTCTGATGACAGATTCTTTGGGTTAAGCTTGTAGTGCCCATTACATGTTCAAGACAACTATCCTCAACAGAAGGAATTAAGTTAAAGGAGATGAATGCAACTTTCCAGGACAACTTTCAGTTAAGTTGCCTGCAAGGAAAACTCAGAATATGCTGTAGTGATGTTGTATGGCACCAAATAGGAGCCAAATGTTTACAGCACTACTGAGAGTCAGCTGGATTTTTCTTCAACTTACCCAAATAAGAGGTCTTATAGAAATGGATCTGTTTGCTGCCCACCATAGCTGTCAGTTCAGAACGTTCTGCTGCCTCATGCTTCATTAGTGAGTATTACCTTTCACTGGTACTGGATTTTTGTGTACCTTCTCTACTTTCTCTTAAATCAGAAGATTTTACTCAAGTAAAATAACACAAGGGTGTCCTGATTTTGCTAACTCCTCCTTAGCCCAGACAACCTACAATTTCACTGCAAAAGAGCATGGTTTCTCTTCTGCTTTGGCCGTTACCTTTACACAAGTTATTGATAAAAAAGACAAGAAAGCAAGAAGGAATACATCTGTACCTTAGTCAGAATTCTGAATCTGTGATCACATTCAGGATATAATTTTGATTCCTAATAGCAACTCCTTGTCTTAACGGGTTCTTAATATTTTAAAAGAAACTAAAGGGCCCAGTACAAGAAAATGTTTTTTTATAGAAGTGGAAGAAATTTGTTTCCTGAATTATGATCCAAGGTCTAGATGTTTTACAGTGGTCCATACAGAGGTTTCTGGCCTGCTGAAACTGCATATTTGATTCAAATTAGGCTATCTGCAGTCTATACCTGTCTTTTGACTGTCCCACAAATAGCTGCCAGTCTTCTGCCAGGACCTTTTTTTTTTAAGTTTTTTTTTTCTTTACTTAAGATCTACAATAAGAAATACTCTCCTTGAGATCTGGACTTTATTTTGGAGAAGTTGACTTTACTTGTTTTTGAACCTGCAGATTCTGCAGAGTTAAATTAGCAGTTGTGGAAAGCACCCTTTCTCATCGCTGCAGATGGATTTCAGAATTACAAGTTCTGACACATAATCTACCTTATTTAGTACTTCACAGGAAAAAGGGTGTTATTGAAAACAATGTCCTTTATGACTGACATACTTTCTGTAATGAGTCTTGATCCACTCAGCTGTCAGTGTCCTTTGCAAACTATCAGAATGATAGAGAGCACCAGTTTGTTCCCTTCAGAAAAGAGTGAGAACGTCCTGTATGCCATTATTTTAAATGGTTGGCAAACTGTACTGATTTTTGCTGTGGCAAATGCAGTGAGCTACTCTGGTGCACAGTGAGAGCTTACATTATTGCAGAAGCCACATCAGTAGTATATTTCAGGAGTATTTCAATGCAGGATATTTCATAAGCTGCAGTATGATCTACCATATACACGTTAATAAAACACTGTAAGTTGTATGCAGGGTTCAAGAGTAGGAAAGGCTTTACGTGGGCGTACTTCAGAGGATCCTTTAGCTGTCTTCCTCCTATAGGTATATGAATTTAGGAACAATACTAGACAAGCGATCAAGAGGAATGTAAGATACCTAGCCTTAAACGCACTTAAAAATTCATGCCTACCTTTAGTGCTTACCTCCCACATTGGCAGGGCTTTACATGACAATCCTGGTCATAATTTGTGTACCCATACAGTCATTGACTAGCCTTAAAGGTAGTCAGAGTAGTACTTTGTTTGACCTATAACTTACTCCATAGGCTGGAAATATGTTGAGTTAGAAACTTCTCTTTCCAGAGTGTAGATTTCCATTCCTAGTGTGGCTTTTAGTACAGCCACTATTTTTGCAAGGAAAGAGAATGCTATATGTGATTTATAGGTTCATAGGTAAATACTAGTCATTCAGTCTTCAGACTATTACATGTTTAGTCTATAACCACTGACCAAAGTTAAGAATCAAACCCTATACCTTGTTACTGGGAGGATAAACAACTTAACCATTATGCCAACCCTCACCAACCAAAGCTTTCTTCTCTTTGCATAGCAGAAGATGGCGTCAGTCCATAAACTTCAGGTTATGCCTCCAGCACACTTTCTGTGAACCACACTGCTGTCTGTCACTGAGTCTTTCATAGCTTGAAAAACAAGACATAAGTCACTTTGGAACATCCTGTAGGCAACTAAGATTGAAAAATGTGTTAATCTTTTGGGATAGTTGAATGATTCAAGAACTTTAATTTTGTTGGTAAGGTGTCTTTGGGACCTTACTAGTTGAGCAATATGTTTTGATTTATACATACCAAAGGGGTCATGGGTCTGATAAGAAAAGAGTACAGTGGCAGGATGACATCTTTGGATCTTGAAGATATTCCCTTGTAAATCAACTGGGCCATGAAGAAGAATTTCCTGACTAAGTTGGAAACATGATCCACTGAGAGAGAATTGTCCACATAAGTGTCCAGGTCTGATATGAACATGTCTAAAGGGAATACCATTCAAATCATAAGAAGTGGCAACTACTTTTTTACTAAATGCTACTACACTGCACTTTTTTACATTTGACTTGAGACTGTTTTAGTACACCAGGTATGTGCATATTCCAGCCATTGCTGGAACTGTTTATTATTAGTGGATGACTGGACAACAGTGCTCATCTTGCAGTCATCAGCAGACTTTGTCAACCACACTTCTTGGGTATTGGACTGGATGTCTGCAAAATAAATATCAAACGTGATAGGTCCCTCCAATGATCTCTGTATTATCCTACTAGTTGCAATTTTGCATTTAGAGAGGGTGCGAGCAACTTTCACAACCTGAGATCTGTCATATAGCCAGTTTGTAATCCAGTGAACAACATAGGGGCTTTTTTAACAATACCTGCATGGGGAATAGTGACAAGCCTTGGCCAGATCAAGATGAGCACTGTGCACAGTGTGACCACTGTCCTCAGCCCCTGTAACCATTTCATAGGAGCTAACAAGGTCCAGGAGACAGACCATGCCCTTCACAAAACCAAACTGATTGGGATCTAGATCCATTAAGTTGTCTGTTTCTGCATAAATGAGCTTTGCTATGATATGTTCCATGGCTTTACACATAAAAGGCTGGTAGGCTTGTAATTGCTGGGGTCTGAATGGGGAGGGCCACCCTTTTATTAATGAAATCACAGTGGCTGTTCCGCAGGCATCAGGAACAAACCCTGGAAATAGGCTGAGGCTGAAAAGTTATGTAGAGGCTCAGTACATATTTGGTACTAATGTCAGTGCAGCTTGGTATCTTGTCTGGTCCCATGGAAGTGTTTTTTAGTCAGGGATTTTAAGTCTTGTTCCAAGGTGACTAAAGGGAAAACTAAATTTTCAGGGATACTGAGTTTAACCGTGTAGATAGATGGGTTAAATTTAACACTAAATTTCTCTGCTAATATGTTGGCAATATCCTTGGGATTTGAATGCGTGATGATATGGTAGAAGAGCTCGGTGCATTGTTGGACATAATTCCTAAATTTCCTGACATAGCTGAAGAAAGATATGAAGTTTCCTTTGCTGTCTGTAGCGACTTTCAGCTGGTACTCTGCTGTTCTAACAGTGCTCTTACTTTCCTTGCTGGCATGTTTCACTGTGGGCCTGATATAAGTGGATGGATATTTCTTACAATTTTTCATCATCATCACCTGTACTGACTTTTCTTTGCAGCTGTGTAGATGCTTGTGAAAGTCAGAGTTGAACTTGGCAACCTTGTCAGCTGGGTCCTTAAGGGTGTTGTAAAATTTGCCTGGGTTTTCTACACGCAAAAGTAGGTTTGCCCTTGTGAAGTCCTAAAAGTTGGCTTCATTTGGTGGTTGGGTGGTGCCACTTTGCCTGACAGAGTAGATGATAGACTTATGGTCTGTTTTAACTTGGGATGAGAAGATGTAGGACTGAGTGCAGACAGGGGCTAGGTTGATAAGGACCAAGTCAAGGATATTAGAGGTCCTAGTGGGTAGTTTTACAATTTATTGCAGCACATTGGCATTAACAAAGTCCAGAAAATGCTGTACATATCCATTTTAAAGGTGCAAGTGTGCCAGTTAATGTTTAGATAATTGAACTCCCCTAACAGGAAGGTATCTGGTTTGATATTTAACTCCTCAGTGGTGTTAAGGTAATTTTTGTGATCTTTGGGAGAAGTTAATGGGGATTTGTAGTTAGCAAGGAAGTCAAAGTTGGATTTGTTAATGCTGAAGTCTGTGTCCAAGAGCTCTAGTTTAGGGCCATGGGTTGTTTGACATGAGGTGATGGTACTTCTGGCAAACAGAGATATTCACCCACAGTTATCCAGGGGCCTGGTACACAGAAACCATTACAGATGGACATCCCCTGTAAAGTAAATTCCTAAGGAGACAGTCTACATATTTTAACTTTGACAGAGAGAGAGCTCTTCTCCTGTAGACTCTTAAACCAGTTCTCAGTTTGTGATAGGCACTAAACCATGATAAAGAGGGAGTGCTGTCACTGCATTGAAATCGTTTCTCAGTAACTACACAAAAATCAATGTGTGTAAGTTGCCGGAGGGCCTGAAGTTCAGACATCTTTCTATTTAGACTTTATGCACTCTTTTGTGTCACCATGATGCTGTTTGAACTGGAGATTGTATTTGCTATATAGAAATGTCCAACAGGGGACATTGCCAAAAAAGACACTATGTGAGCAGTAAAGGCTTAAGTCAGTATGCAAAAGCCCTGATATGTGAGGTGCAAGCCATTCATGACAAAAGTGGAAGTCCTATCTACAGTTTCATTCCAGGCTGAAGCAAACTGGATCCCCTTAGAGTGTCACCAACTACTTGGACAATTGTTGAAGCCAATTATCTTGTTTTGGTGTGTAAGCATTGATGACCATCATTCTCACTGCAGCAGTAGCCTTTAGGCTGTATGGGTTGTTCCCCTGCTTAGGAAGCAGCAACTGAACAGCCTCATAAAGCTCTGGCTTCTCCCTCCCACCTTCATTCTGACTGCTAATTGGCTAATCCCACCCTCAGAGTACTCACTTACCACTCTGGTTTCCTCTGTTGTAGTCTTTTGAGCCCTCATGAACAAGAGGTCGAACAAGTCCTCTTTGGCTGTTCCAGTGTTAATATGAGCATGGGAAAACAATCTCCTCTAGGTCTGGCAGGCACGTCTTGGGACAACTGGGGCGACAGACCATTACACCAGGCAGACATCCCTCCTTCAAGTTGGTGGTCTTCCACAAGGATTCCTAAGAAAAAAATGAAAGATTAAGCATTGTTCATCTGAAGAAGTAACTACAGTTGAGAAATGAGGTTCTTATCCTCTTAAGGCAGACATTACAGACCATGAATTTCTGGTACACAGAAACCGTTACAGATGGGCATCCCTTGTAAAGTAAATTCCTGAAGAAACAGTCTGCTGATTTTAACTTTGACAGAGGAGAGGACTGTTTTCCCATAGACTCTTAAATCAAGTTCTCTGATCATAGGAAGTTACTAGGCTGTTGGCCCTGAGGCCCATATAAGCCTAGCCAAGACTTTAGCCCATGATTGTGAAGAAATATTAATTCTTGTCCTCTTGTGAAGACACTTTCTTTTAATCAGATCACATGAGAGTAAGGTGGTTCACACAGCCTATCTAGATCTCGCCAAGGCTTCTGACACCATCCCCCACTCTGGAATTATAGATAAACTCACTAAACTTGGTATAAATCCCTATGTCACAAGATGGGTTGCCAATTGGCTCACTGACAGAACCCAAGCTGTGAAAGTAGCAGACTCTAAATCCAACTTCAGACCAGTGACAAGTGAAATACCACAGGGTTCAGTCCTAGATTCCCTCTCCTGTTTGGTATCTACTTCCCTGAAGTACAGGCTAACACAGAAGGTCTTTGGCTAACAAAGTTCGCAGATGACTGCAAACTAGGAGCCATAATCAAAACTCCTAATGATGTGGACATCCTACAAAAGGGCCTCACTGAGACAAATGCCTGGTGTCAAAGCCATGGCCTCAAGCTCAATGCCAAAAAGTGCATTGTCGTCCCTTTTGGTAAAAACTCTGTACCCATGAACTACCACTTAGGCAGTAGTCTACTTAACACACAGGTGGACAGTAGTCTCTCCTTTGATAATCACATCGCCACAGTAGGCAGGAAACCCTTCTGTGTGGCACACCGCATCACAAAAGGTTTCTCATCCAGGAAAAAAGAGGTCATTGTTCCCCTGTACTCATCACTCATTAGACCCATTATAGAGTACAACACCCCTTTTGGTATGTACCTCACAAGACATCTGCAACAACTGGAAAGGCCACAGAAATACCTCCCAAAGAGGATTAGCAGCCTCAAAGAGATGCCCTATGCAGACAGTCTCAAAAAACTCCAGCTTTACTCCCTTGCATATCGCCTACTCAGAGGCGATCTCTGCCTAACATACAAAACTATGTCAAACCCAGAGCTGTTGGACATGCTCCACTTAAAGAAATCCCAATCCCTCCGAGCTACATGCTTTAGGGGCCTAAACCTTGTCACCGCAATAAACAGAACATGTTGGAGGGATAGATTCCTGTCCCAGAGACTTCCCATACTCTGGAACAAACTACCTATCTATATCAAACAAAGCTCCTCATTAGCACTCTTCAAGAAAAATCTTGATGATTGGATGGGAGATAGGAAATTCCCCCCGGGGATCGCTTCTGTGACTCTGCTTGACAGGGGCACAGGAAAATAATTTTCTTGGGTGGCAAAAGCCAGGGTACGGTTTGGCTAGGCTTATATAGGCCCTAGGGCCAATAGCCTAGTACCTACCTATGAACCTAGGGCCAGGATGAATGAGGTATTTTTGTGGGAACAAGTAACATGTTCCCACTAAACTGAGGAGATATTAGGATATGTTATGAATGAACATTTTTCATTCCTTTCCCATCCCTCCTTCACTGCCAGTCCTGGAGGATGTGTTGACTGCAACTTGTAATTATCCTGACACCCAGCCATCATCATCATCATCATCAAACCCCTTTTTCCTATTTTTACATGAGTTTAGGGTGGCACATTAACATTGGGCAATTTGACCAAATCACCTACAGACAATGATTATAGCGATGGGTGGCAACCGAGCTGTCAGTCCCTAAAAAAGGCTGATAAACTGTATAAGGTCCTCTGCTTAATAACTTTCTATCTGAAGTAGGAGATTCATTTGTCTGCAACCTGTGGGTTATGGATCCGATATCGGATCCGAACCGGCATGGTTTACCAGCTATGGATCCAAGCTCTCAGCTCCTCCCCTCACCCATAATGCCCTGCTCTACCCTCATGACCTCAGATCTCGTTTGCCGCGCATGGTGACCAGATTGTTTTTCCAGCTCTCCAGCTAAGTGATAGTTTCAGTGCTTAAATTGTAAAATTTAAATAATTTTTTGGTTGATTTGTGTGAAAGTGTAGGTTTCCCTTTTTGTATTATTACTTTTTTTTAGAGTTTAATCTAAAATTTATATCCCTCCCCTCGCTGGTAGCGTAGTGTGTGTGTTGGGCCTGTGAGTGAAATTTGTTTTAGTTACTTACCTTAGTTATAGTAACTGTATTTGTTAAGCTTGGGATGTCTGAGCAGCCCAAGGCTATTTTTTCTAAATGCTCCGAGTGTGGCCATAAGCTTTCCACAGCTGATGGCCACACTCGTGTTATGCCTGGGGTTGAACACCTCACATCTGGATGTTCCATTTGTGCAGGGTTCAACCCCAGGGCATTGAAGGAGCGGAGGTCCAAGCTTGTTTTGGCGGGCCTTTTACCGCCGGACTCTGCTCCGACCTCCGCTCCTTCGGGGGTAACCGTCCCCACGGTTATTCCCTCTCCGGCTCCCCCTCCTCCTCCTGGGACTCAACCTCCCGCTTCTGGTTCGGAGGAGAGGGATGCTAGAAAAAGGGACCGGAGGGAGAAGCACCATAAGCGGCGGGCCAAGACCTCTGTTTCAGCCCCGCCAGCCAAGCGGGCTTCTCCCCCGGCTCCATTGTCGGCTGGATCTCCTCCTTCTCGGCTCTGGTCTCCAGTGTGTTTTTCACCGGGACCTGAGGAGGAGGAGACCCGATCTCCGTCGAGGCTATCGAGGAGGCACTCAAGGCCTACCTCGGTAGCCTCGTCAAGATCAACGTACAGCCTATCGGATGCTGATCTGGACCGGATGATGAGAAGGTTCATCCAGGCCCAGATGCAGATGGGAGTGCTCTTGCCTCCCCCCCCCCCCCTGGGGGGGAGCTCGACCCCCTTTTTCAAGCCGATTGCTCCTTCTCCGACCCGCTACCCGGGTTCGGAGCAGTTGGAGCCGAGCAGCTTCGGAGCCGGGGGTGGGTCGGCGCCGATAGTACTCGTGTCGGAGCGCACTGTCCCTTCGGATCAGAGCGCTTCGGCGCCGGCTCCGATCCACTCTTCGGATCCGAGGGGGAGCCGATTGTCGGATCCTTTGGTCGAGGTCGGCTCCCCTTCGGCCTTTGATGTAGTGGAGAGGGCCCTGTTGAGGGTCTCCGGACCCCCGGCACTTGTTTCGGCTCCGTCCCGCGCTCCCTCTGCACTGGGTCAGGCTTCCACCATCCGGCCCTTGGGACAGCCCACTTCTGTGCCCCAAGCTGTTCCCCTGGAACAGGTTGCTGCTTGCGAGGAGTCCTCTGACAGCCCCCCAGAGGATGTTCCTTGCAAGCATACGTGCAAAAGGAGGCACATTGACTCCCCCGAGTCTCTCACGGAAGACACGGATTTGGAGGAAGGGGAAGGCTCCCCACAGTCACCCCCCGAGGATGTCTCATTTGGAGACATCATGGAAATGCTCCGTATAAGGGGGGGTGGTCTGCCCCCAAGTCTTCCTCGGACGAGTCCGTGTTCTTGGAGGCATTTGAAGCGGGCCCGTCTACCTCTTGGGTGTCCCCTCCTGCCGACCCCCTGGTGGACCTCATTACCACCAGGGCGTGGAAGAAACCGGACACCGTGGAGCCAATCCCTAAGAGGCCCGACAGGATCCTCAGCCCACCGTCCGACCGTGCCCATTGGAGTAAGGGGCCTCCGGTAGATGCCATGTTGACGGCGGCCACCAAGAGGGAACTTGCTCAGGAGAGTCCCTCAGTCCATCCCCCGAGCAAGGAGTCTCGGATGATGGACCGCTTGGGGAAGCGGATGTTTAGTTCAGCGACCTTCTCGGTAAGGGCGCTGAACTACCTGGCACACGTCATTAGGATGCAGCGAGATCTCATTAAAGAATACGCTGCATCTCCCCCAGAGTCCATGTCGGAGGAGGACAAAGGACTGCACTCCACCCGCATGGCCACTCTTAGATCAGTTACCAATACCTCTATGCGGCTACTCTCCCATGCTACGGAAGGCGCCGCTAGAGCCGCAGGGGCAGGTTTAGTCACTAGACGTCAGGCCTGGCTCCATCATTGCGATTTCTCTGAGCCCTTCAAAGCGTCATTTGCGAACGCCCCCTTTGATGGTTCTGCCCTCTTTGGCAAAACCGTTCGCGACACTTTGACCCAGAGCGAGAAGGACGGGAAGGCGCTGTCTGCCGTGGAATCCGCTTCTCTGCACCCCAGAGGCCCTATTCTAGGAACCAAAAGGGTCAGAAGAAGATGTGGTTCCGGAAGTCGCAGCAATCCCAGCCTGCTCCGGACAACCAGTCCTTCCGTGGCAGAGGAGGACAGGGAGGATGCCGCCCTAGAGGCAGAGGGGCTCCCAGGAACTTCGGGTCCAGAGAACCCTTCTCTGAGCGGCCCGCGCAGCAACCCTGAGGGGTTGCCCGGCTGCTCCCCTCTGGGGGCAGGCGGGGGGTGTTTTTCGGGGCACCTAGCGGCATGGGGGGCCATAACATCAGACCCCTGGGTTTTCCAGATCATATCCAGAGGATACCGCATCCCTTTCGTCACTTACCAAAGTTGAAGTCCCTCCCAGATGTTCCACCCGGTCAGGGAGGCCGCTTTGGCAGAAATTGGCCATCTGCTAAAGAAAAGAGCCATCCAGCCCGTTCCCCCAGACCAGATCGGATCAGGGTTCTACTCCAGATTCTTTTAGTGCCAAAAAGACGGGGATCTAAGACCAATTTTAGACCTTTCTCTCTTGAACCTGGCAGTTCCCAAGGAAAAATTCGAATGGTCACTCTGCAATCTATTCTCCCCCTTCTGGGAGAAAATCACTGGATGTGTTCTATAGACCTCAAAGATGCGTACTACCACATCCTAATGGACAGGTGCTCCAGGAGGTTCCTCCGCTTCGGCTGGGAGCCAGTCACTACCAGTTCGGGTCCTTCCCTTTGGTCTCACCACAGCCCCCAGGGTGTTCACCAAAGTATTAGCAGTGGTAGCGGCCCACCTGAGGCTTCAGGGGGTGCAGGTCTTCCCTACCTGGACGACTGGCTCCTTACCGCCCCAACAAGGCATCTACTACTATTGGCGTGAGACTCCTTTCTCCATCTTGCTCCCAATCTGGGCATTACAATAAATACAAAGAAATCCAACCTGGCGCCCACACAGCTCTTAGATTTTATAGGGGCCAGGTTAGACACAAGGAGTTTAAAAGCCTTCCTCACTGCGGACAGAGTTCAAAATCTGCAGCTCCAGGTGCGGGCCATTCTCCACTCAAGTTCTGTTCCGGCGGAGTTGGTCCTGAGGGCTCTAGGGTCCATGGCGTCTGCTATAGCACTTCTTCCTCTTGCCAGGCTCAATATGCGCATCCTCCAGTGGACTCTCTTAGTACAGTGGTCATACCTTGCTCTCCCGATGCATCATCCCATTGCGATCAGCAAGGCTTGCAAGCGGTCCCTCCTGTGGTGGCTTCACTCCCCAGATCTCCACGGAGGCCACCCATTTTGTGCTTCTCCCCCCTCTCGCCACGGTGACCATGGACGCCTCCCGCCTCGGGTGGGGGCATTTTGAGCGGACCGTCCAAGGCACGTGGAACGATTCAGAGACCTTACTGCATATCAACGTTCTAGAGATGAGAGCAGTGCTCTTAGCGTTGCTAGCACTTCAGGACTTTCTTCCCTTGGGAACAATTGCAATTCAATCGGACAACATGTCAGTTGTCTGGTACATCAACAAGCAAGGGGGAACGAGGTCTTACCCTCTTTGTCGAGAAGCCATGAGAGTTTGGGAATGGGCAATCTCCACCAACCGCTTTCTAATAGCAACGCACATTCCGGGTCGGTCCAACATCCTGGCGGACAAACTCAGTCGCACCATTCTGACCCCTTACGAGTGGTCTCTCAATTTTCAAGTAGCGGAACGCATATTCGCACGGTGGGGAACTCCTTCATGCAATCTTTTTGCCTCTCCCTCAAACACCAAGTGCGACAGTTTTTTCGCTCTGATACCTCCTCCAGGAGGTTCTCCAAGAGACGCTCTGGTGCATGCTTGGCCACCCGGTCTTCTGTATGCTTATCCACCCTTGCCTCTGATGCTCCAAGTTCTTCAGAAAGTCTCTCGGGTGGGTTTCAGAATGATTCTCATTGCTCCGTTTTGTCCTCGACAGATCTGGTTCCCCTTCCTAAGGTCTCACTCGGTGAATCCTCCTTGGATTCTAGATCCCATTCCGGATCTGATATCTCATCCATCCTGCATATCTCCTCCGAACCTGGACAACCTGAAGCTGACCGCTTGGCTGCTCCAGTTCCACTCTTGATCAGGACTCCCGGTATTTCGTCCCCTGTTAAGGCGATCCTGGTGGCAGCTCATAAACCGTCCACTAGGAAAGTCTACCGCAGCAAGTGGAAACGGTTTTCTTTGTGGGCGGAGCGGCAAGGCCTGAATCCCTTCACAGTTCCTCTCCCTTTAGTGCTTGATTTCTTAACCACTCTTTTTAACGATGGTGCCAGCAGTTCCACAGTCAAAGTACAACTGGCGGCAATTTTACATTATCACATTGGTCATGACTCTAGTCCACTCATGTCAGCCAAGTTGTGTAAAATTTTCCTTAAAGGTACTTTCCTTCTCAGGCCCCCTGTAAAACAAGCGGTTCCTCCCTGGGACCTTTCCTTAGTTCTCCAGGACTTGACCGCCCCCCCCCCCTTCGAACCAGCGGCTACGGTGGATCTCAAATTCTTGTCTTTCAAGACGGCTTTTTTAGTAGCCATTACATCGGCCAAGAGAGTTTCAGAGCTCCAAGCATTATCAGCTAAACCTCCTTACTTGGTCTTTCATCCGGACAGTGTTTACCTCAGGACCAACCCGCCCTTTCTCCCTAAAGTAGCTTCTGAAGCAAACATTAATCAATCCATTAACCTCCCTGTTTTCTTTCCTAAATATGAAAACAAAGGTGAATACAAGCTTCACTCCTTAGATGTTCACAGGCAACTTAGATTTTATCTAAACAGAACGGCTGGTCATAGGCAATCCGACCAGTTGTTCATTTCCTTTGCTAAATTTAATTTGGGCAAGCCAATTTCTAAAGTCTCTCTGTCTCGCTGGATTTCACAGTGTATCTTATTGGCTTATCAAGCTTCAGGAAGGGCCGCACGGAGGGTGTACACGCCCATTCAACCCGGTCAGTATCTACCTCGGCAGCCTTTAAGGCTAGGATTCCTCTAGATGATATTTGTGCAGCAGCCACGTGGGCTTCATCTCATGCTTTTATTTCCCACTACAAGTTGGATCTTGCATCTAGGGGTAGAGCATCCTTTGGCTCCGCGGTGCTCCGGAATATACTTTCATGATGGCCGCCCAAGATTCAGGTAGCTGGGGACTCTGTCCCACAGGTTGCAGACAAATGAATCTCCTACTTCAGATTTAGAAGTTATGTACTCACCATAACGTTCCATCTGAGTAGGTGTATTCATTTGTCTGCAACCATCCCGCCCTCCTATCCCCCTGGCCTTTCAGTTTCCTGCATATTATGTGTTACCCTTTTCAGGGTGTTCTTGCTGTTGGCAAACTCAATCTGAGGTCATGAGGGTAGAGCAGGGCATTATGGGTGAGGGGAGGAGCTGAGAGCTTGGATCCATAGCTGGTAAACCATGCCGGTTCGGATCCGATATCGGATCCATAACCCACAGGTTGCAGACAAATGAATACACCTACTCAGATGGAACGTTATGGTGAGTACATAACTTCTAATTTCTTTCACCCTCTACTGTATAAGGTGCCTCAGGCTTATAACTTTCTCGTTTCTCATCCTCCTAGAGACTGGAAAAGGAATTTGCATAGTAATAATGGGGGGACGTATGTGTAGCTCCAAAGTATGCAACAAAGTCAGATGGTTTAGGATTTTTGCTTGGAATTGTTTGCATAGGTATTTTTGTACCCCCAGCAGACTTCAGGAAAATTTCCTTGGATGGATAGCAAATGTTGGCGGTAACTGAGAACATGTTTTTGGGAGTGTAATGAGTTGGCTGGTTTTGAAAATTCCCTGCAGAGTACTCTTGTCAGAAATATTGGGTGAGCAAATGACTGTTACTAGGGAAGTGATTCTTTTCAGGTGGGCATCCCCTGTAAAGTAAATTCCTAGGGAGATAGGACCTGAATTCCTGGACATATTAAGGCCTTTTTGAGTTCAATTCTGTTTGCCAAAAAAAAGTAATCACTCAAGTGGAACGCAAAATCTTAACCATGTGTATTTCAAATATTGAATATTGTAAAGCGGTAAAAAAAATGTAAGCGGGATCCTTAGAAAGGGAAAAGAGCAAATTACATGGAATAAGTGGAATTTGTGACAATAATTCATGCAGAGAAATGTTCAGTAGGAGTGAGGTTTAAGGGATGGCAGGAATTGAACAATTCATGTAATATTGGACTGAAATTTGTTATAAAGGAAGAAAGGGTATATAATGTATAATTATTTGTAATTGGAAAATATGTTAATATGGTTTGTGTTGTTTTCTGTTATTGTATGTGTGCCTGTGTCTTAGGTGATAATTTAATAAAGGTATTTAAATAAGAAAAAAGGCTAGTGCCTTTCTTGCCTTTTACACATGCAGAGCAAGTTCCATCATGTCACTCTCAATTCTGTCCAGGTGCAACACCTCAGGGCATTCTCCCCCACATAGGCAACCACTAGGTCATAATTAAATATGTATGGCAACCACTAGGTCATAATTAAATATGTATAGTTTAAGAGCCTTTAGGGACCATGCGACATTACAGATCCTGGCACCAGACAAACAGCTTACAGTTACCATGCTCTCTTCCAGTCTGTTGAGTCTGTATGCCTAACTATCGAGACAACTATGATTAAAACATTTCCTTGCGAAGATTGACACTTTGGATACTTTATGGGCTTAGTTATGCTTTCTGGTGACTCTTGGGTGTGATGCATGGATTTAAAGTATATGCGAGTGAAGAAGTAAATGTTGGAGGTTGTAATTTTTTAGTATGTCTTCTGGATGGCTTTGGCAAGTTTTCCATTACAGCCGCAGCATAACTTGTGGGGTAGTGGTGCATTATGAATGATGTGGTGTTTTGGAAATGTGATGCTTGCTGACAGTGGGTAGATGCAAGAGGTTTATCTCCTTGTTTCTTAAATATTTATATTTCTCGCAGGTTGTACTATCGGCTGACAGAAGCAGTGAACATTCTGTAAGCATAAGGCAGTTACAACTACAACAGAGCACATAATGTAATCAGACTGACCACAGATGGGGTGAGAACAGGCTATTGTCATGTGTTGGTAGAGGGTGGAGGACTAGAGCTTGTTGCAGTACTTGGGGACTGTTAGTATACCCTGAAGATATGTTGATGAAGTATTTAGGGTGATATTCTTAAGCTAGGTTAAATAGCTAATGTAGCAGTATTTAGTGAAAAGAAGGAATTTGGTCAGCAAAAAATGATGAATGATGACGATTTGCCTATTGGCTACTAGTGCTGATGTCACCATAGCTGCACGCAGCTAATAATCTAAGTGATCCTTTGCTCCTTTTCTCACCAGAAGCAAACAGTAGCGGAAATCCAAAGCTGCTTCCTGAGAAGTAGTATTAACCCACGTGTTGCTGGGTTCACTGTACTTCGTTGTACTGAAAAGGAAGCCTGTCATATAGTCTGTGTCAGAGCTGCATCTGTCCTACTGATAAAATGTGCATATAGTTTTGTTTCACTACTATATGTATACACAATGAAAAATGTGTTCTTGTATTTACATTTAGTTGTAGAGGAATAGCCCACTATAGTGACAAGCCTCTCTTAAGGTATTATGGGGCTTAGAGAACTGAAATAAGCTTTAGGCAGTGCGTCTGCTGTGTTGGACTTTCAAGCAACTGTACACAAAATGCCAGCTCAAAGGAAATCATCAGTAGCAACTTTATGTCATAAAATAATAAAGCCATGTCTCTATCATGGTTTGAAGAAATACTGATGTGAATTCAACATTGTTAAATCAAAAGGAATGTGTCACGACTTGGGAAATTTCTGGCTTAGAACTGAAGATATTATAAGATGAGTAAAATGCAGATGCTGTGAGTTACTTTTACACTAACATCTTCTCAGTGAAATACCTTATGGCAAGTATTCTTATACACAAATGTTCTTTCTCTTCCCCCTTCCCACCTGCTGCTTTGGACTTGCCAGTATACCTACTGTGCAGAAACTGGCATCAAAAAAGGAAGTGAAGATGACGGCCAACAAAAGAGCCATTGACTCATCAACAGTTAGCAGCATGCTTAGCAACTTGCCTCTGTAATCATGGGCATTTACGGAACCCATGGCACACCACTGAGTCCTGTCTTTTATTGTGCAGACTTCAGATGATCCTCCTGTACAGTATATATCCATGAGAATTCACAGTGTAATGAAAATGTGTTTATTACTCTGCACACAGTTGACATGCAAAGAAACTGAGGTATTACAATTTGAATAAAAAAATGTTGTTGTTGTGTCTTTCGGCTTATCCCGGTTAGGGGTCGCCACAGTGGAACTCTGGTCCGCTAATATTTGGTAGTGGATTTTTACGTGCCAAGTTACCAGCCCTGACACACAACTTTCAACGAAGGCACGCCCATTCACGCATGCCTCCACACACAAAACGCTCTAGCTGAGAATCGAACGTGACAACGTCTTGCTGTGAGGCAACAATGCTACAGCAGCACCACTTTAAATCTACTGTATTTCACTTTCCCAACAGTGTGACTAATGCCCAGCCTCAGTAGCACAAACAGCATTTAGTCAGCTTTTTTGTTAGAGCACTGCTTCTGTGGTGCAAGTAACTTCAAAATACAACCTGCAAAGTACCTTTTAGTTGTAAAAAGTATGAAGAAATGCCTTACATATTCTCATTAATCTACCATCGGTTTCCATTGCAGTTGACATACTTATTAGCTATTCAGGTTCAGCTTACCTTCCCTATGCACACACCATCAGCTGTTCATACCAGTGTAATAAAGTGCAGTGGCACTTAGGATGCATTTTTATTATTTTGTGCAACATAAAGGCAAGGAGACAGATAAAGGACTATAATTGTATGATGTACCATAAGATATCCTCTGTTGGATCACTTGCAGTATTACTAACAGATGGGATGTTCTGGCACGAATAGCCATATGTCCAGCCAGCATACCAAAGCTTGGGTGCCCTTGATGTATGATGACATTTTCCTGAAAGAGGCAGACGTATACAAGAGATGTACAAGTGCAAAATGCCTCACAACATTCTTGCTGTCAACCAAAGTACTGAACAATGCTTCATCTTTGTTTTCTCAGCTGTGCAATTTGTGCTTTTTCCTCAGCTGTTGAGCAGGTAAGTATTCCCATTAAGAACCCTCCTCTTTTATACTTTATATTCTTAAAATGTTTTGATCATCTCATCGAAGAAAGGAAAATGATTATGAGAGAGAGATTCCTCATGGAGACTGTCATTCAAAGTACCTATTTTGTTTAAGTGTTGAACCCTACTATAGGGACTGGTCTGTTGGCCAGTCATTTGTGCTTAAGACTTTGCACCGCCATGTGTCTTCATTGAAAATTTACCTTGAAAAAAATCTTAGTGCTTGCCCAAGGTAAGATGGTATCCAAGTGGATGTTCCTCTGATGCCAGGGAAAAGTCTAAAAAGCTTAAGCTCAAGACTTCTGTTATTGAATCAGATTTGTTGTGCCTCTTGATGAGAGCTTGGACTGTCTTCTTTTTCTCTCATGACCCTATCAGAGGCTAATATAGCGCAACCATCTCACATGTATGTCGCATCTATCACTCAACCACTTCTGCATAGATGGAGTAACCTAGACACATCATTTCAGAGTGACATATGGCATACCTCAGGTCTTAGTCATGGAAGAAGTTCCCAGATGTCCTTCTGTTCCACTGTTGCCGTATTCATAACATGAGGGATTCCCTGCCAAGGGCGACCCAATGTCCGGACAGCATACCAAAGCCTTTTACTACTTAGGCGATTGTGAGATGTCGCACATGTATGCTGTCCGTGTACATCAGCCATAAAAGCAATATCTGCACATACTATTCTCAGAACTTCTCTGCCACCAGTCTGAATGCCATCTTCAGCTGTAGGTCTGCTCACCCTAGTCATTTGCTACTGTATCAAGCCATTTCAGATAACTGCCCTGTTGGTTTTTTTTTCCTTTATCTTCTTAATTGCTGCTGTGTATGTGAGTTTTTTTCATGTCATCCAGGAAAGGCAAATGCCATTGTGGGAGACAAACTCTACATAAGAATAGTCAGAAGCAGTGCTTGTTCTGCTTAGGGCCTACTCACGACCATAAAACTTGTTCCATTTGCCAGGCGTTTGTGCCTTAAACTTTAAGAAGTCATCTTTCCTCTCTAGCAATTTATCTTGAAAACCAGCATCTTAAACTCTTAGTGAAAGATGCTGTTGAGGGTACGTCTGGGTCTTCTGAAGAGTTAGCAGTGAAGAGAAGGGACAAGCAGCCTAGGTCGGTCTCTTCAGCTGAGTCTTCCACATTAAACGTCTCTCTCAAGGCCGATGAAGGCTCAGAGATCCATCCGTTCCTTGCTTTGGATTCCTCGCCTGGAACCAGTTCAGAGGTTGTTATGGATCCGATGGCAGGCACGTTCTCTGAGGCTCTGCAGACATCTGCTTTGGATGCACATAGAAGCAGAGACTTATTTCAGAAGTCCCTAGGGGGATCCCTCAAATATTAAGGAGGAAGTCCCAACTACTGTTGTGGATTGTAGGTCAATATCGGGCCCTTCCACTTTCCATAAGGCGGATGTGCACCTTAAAAAGAAACAAAAGACAAAGCGTTCCCCTTCACACAGTGAATGACAAAGTTTTACCCAGAGCTTATTTAATGCTCTTATGGCCGTTAAGCCCCCTTCTGGTGTCTCTGTCCCTACTATGACTTGGACATCTTCACCACAAGGGAACAGGATTCTTCTGATGAAGATTTCTCTTCAGATGATTAATCCTTAGCCTGTTCCACCCCGATTCCCTCTCCTCTAAAATATGCTTTTCCGGAAGAGGAGTCTAATGGCACTGACTCTCCTATAGAAGAGCTTACTTTTCGGGAAACTATTTCCAAAATTAGGGAGTTTTTCAAATGGGACAATTCCCAAGTTAGTGATGTACAGAAGAGATATTATGACCAACTGAAAATGGAGCCGTCTTCTCCTTCTGCTGTTCTTCCAGTTTTGCTTGCCATTATTGGGTGCTTTCAATTCAGCATTCCAGTCTCCAGATTCACAGCCCCCAGCCCCTAAGAAACCAGACTACTTTTACAAAGTGCAAGAAGACAGCAAGTTTCTTTTCTGATGTCCATCAGCTGATCCTGCTGTGGTATCTGTGCTTTAGATAAAGTTTCCAGATATCTGCCATCTACTACATTTCTCCCTTATGATAAGGAAAGCAGGACGTTGGAAAATTACCAGACCCATATAACCAGATATTCTTTGGCTCTTTTATTGCAGGCCACACAAGTCATTTCTGATCTTCCTGATTCAGAAGGGAAGACCAGTGCCTTGTCCTTACTAGGAGTTTCATCTTAGGTTGCAAGGCATTCAGTTAAATGTAGATGTTCATCGTGCATACAGCTGCAGTCATAACAGATGGGTTCTCCTGCCATCAGGCGGGTCCTCGGTCGGCCGAATTCCAAAGTCTAGGTCCGGCGTCGGTTGTCGTCGCTTCTTCCCTGATGTCAGTGCAACAGGGGTATAAAAGAACCAGCCGACGCCATTTTCTTCAGTCTTTCTTGCCGCACGGTGCCCGAAGCAGAAGCAGTTCGCAAGTGCCGGTCGGCCAGCTCCTGAAATTACGAAAGTTTTGCAACCAAAGTCTTCTTGAAAGCTAAGTACCCCGTTGGGGAAACTTTTCTTGCCTCAGACCGATGTCAGACAAAGTTAATAATTGTATTTCATGTGGGAAGCAAATACCGCATAAGGATTTTCATTCCCTCTGCATTCCTTGCTTAGGCCCAGACCACGACGTCTCGGTCTGTCGTTTTTGTGCTACATTCAACAAACGCACCATTAAGCGTCGGGTGGATTTTGCCCAGCACTATTTTGCTAAAAAATTTAACTATATTATGTCGGATACTCTGACTCCAGTTTTGTCTAATAAACGCAAAGATAAGGACCGACACACGCGGTCCGCGGCCTCTACCGACACCATGCCAAAGCCTACTACAGGTGGTCCGGTTCTCAATGAGGCGCCTACACAGCCCCTGCCTACCGATGACACTTCATTGGCGGTGTCTTCTGTGCCCGAGGTCGCAGGCTCCTCGGCCCACATCCCGACTACAGATACCGAAGCCACTCTGGTGGTGAATCTCAAAATGTAGGCAGGTCTGCCTCCTCTCAAGGTGTCTTCAGACCTTGCTCTTCTTTTTCCATCAAGGCTTTCACTAAGTCTAAAGCAGCCATGCATTCTAAGAGACAAGCTACACAGGGCCCTTCTCCAGGCCCCATGCCTAAAAAACAGATACTTAAAATGGCTGAGGATTTAATTACTCTTATCAGGGGTTCTCAACCCCCCCCCCCGGACAAAAGGCCCAGAGTGGAGGAAGAATCCCCCTCCTCTGACCAGGCCTCCATTATTTCAGAGCACTCTGATGAACAGGAACATTCTTACTCCCCTTTTGAAGATTCTGATGCAGAGGAGTCCATTCCCTCTGTCTCCCCCCCAGAGGATTACTCATTTGGGGGAAACTTTGCATACCTTAAGGGAACACTTCCACTGGGAAGGCCAAGAGTACTCAGATTCCAAGAAAAGGCTTAGGGATTTTCTCTTGCTACCTCAGCACAGGCCTCTGGCTATACCTCCTATCTTAGACATACTAGATGATGTGTACTCGGAGGCCTGCCTTAACCCGGATTCCTTACCTCCAGCCCCAGTCAAGCCTGACCGGTACTACCAGGTTCCTGACTCGCACCAATTTTTATACAAAAGCCATGCGGCTGACCCAGAAACTATCTCACAGGGCCCCAAGGGAATTAAGGCCTCCACTGCTAAAAATCCATTACCTTCCGAGAGAGATTCCAGATCCTTAGAAAGATGGGGAAAAAAGTTATACACCTCGGCCACCTTAACCATGAGGGCATTAAACTGCCAGTTCCATATGCTAAAGTACCAACAGTTTCTGTTATCACAGTTGAGAAGTCAGATGTCACAACCTGAACAACCAGACTTGAAGGAGTTGCAGGATTTCATGCATAGTGCAGAACAAGTGGGTAAACATACCTTGCAATGTGGTTTTGATGCTCTAGAGGCCTCATGTAGAGCTGCTGTTACAGGATCAGTCATACGTAGACATGCCTGGCTCAAGGAGCAAACCTTACCAGATCATGTCAAAGCTAAATTACTAGATGCCCCTCTACAAAAGGATGTATTATTTGGTGTTAAAGCTGAGGAGGTATTAAAGAAAATGGAGGAAAAGGCTAAATCAATGCAAACAGTGAAAGATTTTGTACAGGTACAACCTCCACGTTTCAGTAGAAATTGGCCTTCAAAAATTGGTCCTTTCCAGCCACGGACAGACCCCAAAGAGGTAGATACAGGCACCCGAGGGGCAGAGGGCAATCTCAAGGATCGTTTAGAGGCAGACAATGGCAAGCTCCTACACAGAGGTGGTGAGGATAGTTTGCAGCCATTCAGAAAGCAAGCCCAATGACTTTCCCCTTTGCATGCCAAGCAAGGCTCAAATGGCAGCACCCTTAGGCGGAAAACTGGCATTATTTTCGAAAAATTGGCATATTGTCACAAAAGACAAATGGATCCTGGACATTATAAACAGAGGCTACAGATTCCATTTTCACACCCTTCCAAAAATGAGAAGCATGCCAAACCTGCCACACAATCAAAGGGCAGAGGCACAAAGACAAATTTCAGATCTCATAGACATGAAAGCTATTCAAGAGGTACCTACTCACGAACAAGGTCAAGGTTTTTATTCCAGACTATTCCTGGTACCAAGGAAGGGAAAAGATTGGAGACCTATTTTGGACCTATCCATCCTAAACACATTTTTACTCGTACCAATATTCAAGATGCTCACATTACAGCAGCTTCTTCCCATGCTGGGCAAGGAGTCTTGGCTGGTAACATTGGACCTCAAGGAGGCATACCTGCATGTCCCAGTCAGACAAAATTGCAGAAGATACCTCAGATTTCTTGCAGGTTCAACCCATTATCAATTCTCTGCATTGCCCTTTGGTTTATCTACTGTGCCCAGAGTTTTCACGAAATGCCTGGCATCAGTAATTGCCTACTGCAGACTTCAAGGGATACAAATATACCCATATTTGGACGACTGCCTGATCCAAGCGGACAGCAAGCACATACTTCTGAAACATCTGGCTTTTGTAATAATGTTGTTGAATTCTCTGGGATACACAGTCAACAAAAAGAAATCAAGGCTAATACTCTCTCAGAAAATAATTTTCCTGGGTGCCAACTTGGACACAAACACCCAGATGGCCTTCCTCATGCCAGAGAAGCAGGGGCAACTAACTCAATACTTCAGAACACTAGCAAATTTCACCAGGCTGACTGCAAGGAAAATCCTGCAGGCTCTGGGATTCATGGCATCTTGCATCCTACTAATCCCATGTGCAAAGCTGCATATGAGGAAACTTCAATGGTACCTGAAAAACCTATGGTCTCAACACAGCCACAGTTTGGAAACAGTAATACCACTAATTCCATGTCTTCAAAAGGAATTTCTGTGGTGGGCTCAAGCATGCCAAACAAACAAAGGTCTCCCATTCTGCAAGCCTCAAGCAAATCAAGTCATCACAACAGACGCCTCGGACTGCGCCTGGGGGGTGCACATGACAGATCGGTGCATTCAGGGCAAATGGTCCCAAAAAGAAAAGCACCTTCACATCAATCAAAAGGAAATGCTATTATAGCTTTCAAAGACCTTCTGCATCCAGGTCAACTATTGATAAGGACAGACAACACCACAGTAATGTGGTACATAAACAAGCAGGGAGGAACCCATTCATACCCCCTATGCAGGCTGGCCATGTCACTTTGGAACATGGCTCTGGAATTACAAATCGAACTTCAAGCACAGTACTTGCCAGGCAAGGAAAACACGCTGGCAGACGACCTAAGCAGAAATATGACAGATCCACACGAATGGAAGTTGCATCCTCAAGTTTTTACAGAGATAATTCAAGCATGGGGAAGGCCAGACATAGATCTCTTTGCCTCCCACAAAAATCACCAAGTGACAAAATTCTGCTCAAGGACTTTTCATCCAAAGGCCTGGAGAGTGGACGCTGTCTCTTTCTTTTGGACAACAATGACAGTTTATGCCTTTCCACCTCTTCCTCTGCTGCCCAAAGTTCTATTAAAAACCAGAGCAGACAGACCAAAGATGATTCTCATTGCTCCAGACTGGCCAATACAGCACTGGTACCCACTCCTGAGGAGCCTGACGCATTCCCCTCCATGGACACTACCTCTAATGCCTCTTCTTCTGACTCAGCACAGCTTCAAAACTCTTCCCAGTCAGCTGAAAACACTCAATCTGGCCGCATGGAAGATTCCTTAACATCACAACAGACCCTACTCTCCAAGGAGGTGCAGGATTTCATTTTGGAGGCCAGAAGGCCGTCTACTAGAAAAGCTTACTCCGCAAAATGGAAACGGTTTTGTGCCTGGAATGAGAAAAAGGGCCAGAATCCTGGAAAACTGAATTTACCTCAAATATTACAGTATCTAGCTGAGCTGCTAAGCAGTGAACTTTCATTCTCCTCCATCAAAATCCATGCCTCAGCCATTTCTGCAGAATACAACACTGATCCACCTTTATTTTCTCACCCCCTCTTAAGGCAGTTCCTCAGAGGGGCTAAAAATATAAAACCCCCAAGGAAACAACCAATACCTGCTTGGGACCTCAATTTCATTCTAGAAAAGCTGACCTTGCCTCCTTTTGAGCCAGCTGCCTCAACAGATTTGCAATATTTGTCCTGGAAAACAGCTTTCCTTCTGGCTATCACCTCAGCTCGTAGGGTATCAGAACTACAAGCCCTCATGGCTGTGCAGCCTTTTATCATCTTCCATCAGGACAGAGTTTCCTTACGAACCAACCCATCCTTCATGCCAAAGGTGATATCCAAGGTAGCTTTGAATCAGGCTAGTCCTCAAAACAAAGGGGAGAGACTACTACATTCCTTGGACATCCTCAGACAGCTGCGTTATTATTTGGACAGAACAAAGCTTTTCAGAAAATCAGAACAGCTCTTTGTGTCCTATGCTATAGGAGCTCACTTTTGTTACTCTTTTCATGGTAAAACTGTACCTGCAGGCATCAGATCTCACTCCACAAGGGCCACAGCTACCTCTGCAGCTTTCCTCAGATGAGTTCCTACCAAAGATATTTTGGAAGCAGCCACTTGGAGTTCTGTGCATACCTTCTCTAAGCACTACCACCTACCATTATACTCCAAAACTAGAGCAGGCTTTGCCACTGCAGTCTTGCAGGGCATCCTGGCTCCTCCTAGTTCCACCTAGTGCCTACCACCCCTTTCTTAGCTTTGGGATTCTACCCATCTGTTATGACTGCAGCTGTATGCACGATGAACATAGTACAGTTTTGTACCTACCATAAATGTAGATGTTCGAGTGCTAATACAGCTGCAGTCCAGGTTTCCCTCCCTCCTTCCCCTCTTGGGACAGGCCTTTTGGCTAACACCTCCTCATACAACCTGATTGGGGTATTCATTTATGGTGTATTTGCTTGCAACTACTGTATTTTGATTATATGGCATTGCTTTATTACACAAATTTATGTATTGCCTTCCTTCTGGGGGCACCTGACATCTGGAGCAAGAAAAACTGAAGAAAATGGCGTTGGCTGGTTCTTTTATGCCCCTGTCGCACTGACGTCAGGGAAGAAGCGACGACAACCGACGCCGGACCTAGACTTTGGAATTTGGCCGACCGAGACGGCAGGAGAACCCATCTGTTATGACTGCAGCTGTATTAGCACTCGAACATCTACATTTATGGTAGGTACAAAACTGTAATTTTTGATGGATCAGAAGCATCTTTCAGAGCAGCTGCATCAGGATCTGTTTTGAGAACGTATTCATGGATGAGACTTCAACCACTGCTAGATGACATTAAAGCTAAGTTACTTGATGCTCCTCTGGATAACTCTGCTTTGTTTGGGTCTCCTGTGGCTGACTTAAGTCTTTGCAAGAGAAAGGTAAGGAGCTGCAGTATTTGAAACACATTTTCTCTCACCTGTACCTATGTTTCATAGAAATTATCCTTACAAGACTGCCTTTGTGTGTAAACAGGCTCACACTCCACCATCCAAGTTTAAAGAGGGTGGAAGGAGGCCTCCTCCACCTAAGACATCTTAGCCTGCTCCTACCCAAAAGCAGCCTTTTCCTGACAAGCCAGGTAGTTTATGACTACCACTCTCGCCACAGCCCTATTCCTCTTTCTCTTCGTCTTTCACTGACTCCTAATGTTTGGGGAAGCATCACTCAGGACACATGGGTTCTTTCCATTATTCAAAAAGGTTATTTCATGGCTTGGAATTATCTTCATGGCTTGGAATTATCTTCCTCCATTCATGGGCATTCCTCAACCACCCCGGGAACGATTGTTTTTATTCCCAGAGGTCCTTCAGGAGTTGTTGAATCAAGGAACAATTTAGGAGGTTCTGCTCACCCACAGAAGAAGAGGGTTTATTTCAGGATGTTTCTAGTGCCCAGAAAGGATGATTCCTGGAGAACAGTTCTGGACCTCTCTCACCTCAACACCGTCTTTCCACATGCTGTCCCTTCAGACCTTATTACCTCTCATTCTTCCTCAGATTTTTATGACATCACTGAATATCAAGGATGTTTACCTTCACATTCATCCCCTTTACAGTACATTTTTATGTTTCTCTGTTTCTTCCTTGCATTTTAAGTTCTCTTCTTTGCTGTTTGACCTTTCTACTGCCCCAAGGGTATTCACTAAATGCCTATGACCTGTAATTGCATTTTGCAGGCTTCAAGGCATCTAAGTTATCCCTGAATTAGACGACCTTCTGCTTCAGGCATCTTTTCCAGACATCTTGTTGCAAAACCTGCATTTCACTATCTCCCTTCTGCAAAGCATGGGTTTCACCATAAACTTCAAAAAGCAATCTCTCACCCCTTCTCAGGATCAGGTTTTCCTCAGGTGCAAGATTCAGACAAACCTTATGCTGGCTTCTGTTCCCCTTTTGAAGGTTGAATCACTCATTTTTTTTCTTTTAAAGTCCTTCTCCCTCTACACTCTGTCACAGCCAGGGAGTTCCTCAGACTTCTGGGATTCATGACATCCACCATTTCAGTGTTGCCATTAGCCAAACTTCACATGAGGAAGTTTCAGTGATTCGTGAAAACTATCTGGATGCAGTGTGCACATCCCCTAGTGTCTTTGGTTCCCTTCCTCCTTTTCTGAAGAAGGAACTCCATTGCTGGATTCAGCAGGTGGCCCTGAATGCAGGTCTCCCTCTGCATCCTCCTCTTTCCTCTCGAGCTGTTCACGGATGCTTCAGATGTAGGTTGGGGAGCAGCCTTTGGCTCCATGAAGGTACAGGGGCTCTGGTCACCTTCCCAAAGAAAGGAGCACATCAACATCAGAGAGATGAGAGCACTTCTGCTGGCCCTTCAGGCTTTTCATCTTCTTTTCCTTCCAGGATCTCTCATACTGTTTAACACCACCAGAGAGGTTCTTCGTGTTTCACTGTTGCAGTCATCACATTTGGGTTATCTGCCTGCAGGTAGCCCTTAGCCGGCCTGAATACCAGAGTTTTTGGATTTCTGCAGTGGATGCTGTCTCCTCTTCCATAACGTCAAGTCATCAGGGGTATGAAACATGCAGCCCGACACCATTACATCAGTCTTTCTTGCCGTGCGGTGCCCGAAGCAGAAGCAGTTCGCAAGTGCTAGTCGGCTGACTCCTGAAATTTTCATTTTCGAGTTTCAGATCCGAAGTCTTCGAAAAAGATAAGTACCCCATTGGGGATTCTTTGTCTTGCTCCAACCAATGTCAGTAAAAGTTAACAATTGTCTTACCTGTGGAAAGCAAATACCTCATAGAGATTTTCATTTGTACTGCATCCCCTGTTTACTATTCATCGTGGGGCTATCTTTGCAGCCAATTACTTTCATACTCTGTCTCAGTACTCTGCAATGGCTTCATTAAGCCATCCGACTACCAATCTTCTGAAAAAACTTAAGGGTAAAGACAGAGACAGACCGCATAGGTCCAAAACTGCTGACGACACTTCCGTTAAACTAGTCGCCAGTCTGCCAGTACTCACTGAGGCACTTTCACAGCCCCTGATACCCGCTACTTCAGATTTGCAGGCCTCTACTGAGACCCATTCAGTGTCAGTTATGCCGCGAGATGCTTCTTTGACTATGGAACCTGCGGATGTCTTTACCTTGGATGGGTGCGGAGCCACTGTGCAGGCACCGGCTTCTGAGGGTGTATTTAGGCCTAAAGACTTGCTCTTTAAACTGACGTCATCATTTCCATCCAGAAGTTCCAAATCCCTCAGACCTAAAACTCGCACCACACCTAGAAAACCAATGACCAAACCACGAGCTCAGGCCCATATGCCTCAAAAACAAATGCTTAGAATGGCTGAAGACCTTATTGCTTTAATTAGGGGAAGCCAGCCTTCCACCTCTAAGAGACCTAGAACTGAATCTTTCTGATTCTTCTGATCAGTAATCTGATATTTCTGCTCATTCTGGTTACCAGGATTTGCCCTTATCTACTTATGAGGATTCCATTCCCTCTGCCTCCCCTCCAGAAGATTTTTCCTTCGGTGAAACCTTGCATACTCTTATGGAGCATGTCTGCTGGGAAAGTCAGGATTACTCTGAGTCCAAAAAGAGAATTAGGGAATTCTTACTCCTGCCTCATCAAAGGCCTTTAGCTATCCCTCCTGTTCTGGCCATTGTAGATGATGCTTTCTTGGACTCTAGCCTTACTCCAGACACTTTACTGTCAGCTCCCAGTAAACCTGACAGGTACTACAGAGTACCTGACTCTCGCAAGTTCCTCATCAAGAATTCTTCTGTGGATCCAGAGACCATTTCCCAAGGACCAAAAGGCATTAAGGCTACTGCTGCCAAAAATCCTACCCCTTCTGATAGAAATTCTAGAGCCCTAGACAGATGGGGTAAGAAGGTATACACTTCTGCTACTTTGGCCATTAGGGCTTTAAATTGCCAGTTTCATATGTTAAAGTATCAGCATATTGTAGGACCCATTAAACAGAAAATTATGTTGATTCCAGACTGTGCTGAACACAAAGAATTGCAAGATTTAATGCATTCTGCAGAACAAGTTTGTAAACATACTTTGCAATGTGGTTTTGACGCTTTAGAAGCATCTTGCAGGGCTGCTGTCGCTGGGTCTGTACTTAGAAGGCATGCTTGGCTTAAGGAAGAAAACTTGCCAGATCATGTCAAAGCTAAATTACTGGATGCTCCATTAAACCAAGACCACCTTTTTGGCAACAAAGCAGAAGTCGCACTCAAAAGGATGGAGGAAAAAGCTAAATCTATGCAAACTGTTAAAGATTTCCTACAAGTATAGCTTCCCAGATTTAGTAGGCATTGGCCTTCAAACAACTGGTCCTTTCCAGTCCCTTCCAGGCCTTCTCAGTCCAAACCCAGGAACAGCAGACCACCTTGGTTAGTCTCAGGCTTCGCACAGACCTAAGCAGTGGGGGGCTCCCACTTCCAAAGCAGGGAGTAGTAAGCCACCCCACTACGGAAAAATGGCACAATGACTTAAACTTAACCCTTCCAAGCCCTGCATGTAAAAAAAGAGAACTCATTACCCAGGACAAATGGGTTTTGAACATAGTTTCCCAAGATACAGATTTCACTTCCACACACTACCAACCCCAAACAGTTGGCCAGACCTACTCCCAAATCAATGAGCGGAGGCCCAACAGCAGTTCTCTCGCTTCTCAGTATCAAGGCTATTCAACCTGTCCCAGCAGAACAAAGGGGACAAGGTTTTTATTCAAGACTTTTCCTGGTACCCAGAAAATACATCATCTGGCATCCTGTCCTGGACCTCAACACCTTTCTAGTAATTCCAAAATTCAAAATGCTAACTCTTCAACAGCTTCTTCCTATGCTAGCCAAGTTTGCCTGGCTGGCAACCTTAGACTTAAAGGAAGTTTACCTGCACATCCCAATAAGGGAATCTTGCAGGAAATACCTGCGCTTCAGGGCAGGCTCCATGCACTATCCTTCTCTGCACGTCCCTTTGGCTTATCTACTGCGCCCGGGGGTATTCACTAAGTGTCTAGCTCCAGCCATTGCATTTTGCAGGCAGAGAAATATTCATATGTACCCATACTTGGACGATTATCTGATTCGGGTAGAAAGCCAGGACTTACTCTTGCAACATCTGGCATTCATAAAGAGACTTTTAATCTCACTAGGGTACACCATCAACGAAAAGAAATGTCACCTAAGTACCCTGCCAACAGATTCTATTCCTGGGAGCAAGCTTGAACACAACTTCCCAGATGGCATTCCTCACTCCAGAGAAAGAAGTTTATTTGACAGCCTACTTCAAGCTATTGGCCACAAAACCCCAGCTATCTGCAAGGAAAATACTGCAGGCCCCTGGGCTTCATGGCCTCTTGCATCCTACTAGTTCCATATGCAGGACTGCATATGAGGAAACTCCAATGATATTTAAAAAGCCTATGATGTCAACATTTTCAGGACCTGGAAACAATGATTTCTATCATCCCTTGTATGAAGACAGAGTTCCTTTGGTGGGCAGAGGCCTGCTACCACAACAGGGGACTCAGTTTCACTCTACCCCTGCCACCCAAACCTTAACAACAGATGCATCAGACTATGCATGGGGGGGGCTCACATGGCAGGGCAGTGCATTCAGGGCAAATGGAACCCAAAACAGATGTAGCTGCATATCAATCAAAAAGAAATGTTAGCTGTGCAAAATGCTCTGACAGCCTTCAAAGACTGTATTCGTCCAGGACAGCTATTGGTAAAGACAGACAACACCACAGTTATGTGGTACATAAACAAGCAGGGGGGAACCCACTCGTACCATCTCTGCAGACTAGCTATGGCTCTGTGGAACACAGCCTTGAGCTATGAAGTACACCTACAAGCTCAATTCTTGCCAGGCTAACTAAATTCACTGGCAGACAACTTAAACAGAACTCTCATGGACCCACAGGAATGGAAACTAGAACCCAAAATATGCAACCTCTTGAGGAACAAATGGGGGACTCCAGAGGTAGACCTGTTTGCCTCCCCTCAAAACTACCAATTGGAGAAATTCCGCACAAGAACTCCCCACAGTCAAGCTTAGAAAGTGGATGCCCTGTCCTTTACCTGGGAAAGCCTCTCGGTTTATGCCTTTCCCCCTCTGCCTCTCCTCTCTAAGGTTCTACTAAAGATCAAACAGGACAAGCCAAGGACAATACTGATTGCACCCGACTGGCCACGCCAGCACTGGTATCCCCTCTTGCGCAATATGACACTGCTGCAACCATGGCACCTGCCTCAGACCCCTTCCCTGCTGTCCCAGCAGGTGGGTCAGGTTCTGCACCCTCCACTTCAAACCCTGAACCTTGCAGCCTGGCTCTTCTCTAGCATCCCTCAGTACGTAGGTGCTGGATGTCATTCTGGAGGCAAGGAGGCCTAGTACCAGAAAATCCTATGCTGAAAAGTGGAAAAGATACTGTTCCTGGAGCCAGGCTCAGGGGATGGGCACAGCAGTGCCCAGCTTACCTCATATTCTACAGTACTTAACAGAAATGCTCCACAAGGGCCTATCCTTCTCGTCAAATTAAAATTTATACCTCTGCCATTTCAACACATTATAATACTGAACCACTCCTCTTCTCTCATCCCCTGTTAAAACAATTCCTTAGAGGGGCCAATAATTTAAGACCCCCCTCAGGAGAACTCCCACTCCAGCCTGGGACCTTAACTTTGTATTGGAAAAGCTCACTTTGAGCCAGCTGCAACAGCAAAGTTGAAATTCCTTTCTTGGAAAACAGCCTTCCTTCTAGCCATCACTCCAGCAAAAAGAGTGTCTGAATTACAAGCCCTCATGGCAGTGGAACCCTTCATTATCTTCCATGCAGACAGGGTTTTCCTCAGGACTGATACCTCCTTTATGCCCAATGTGGTGTCTGGTGTGACCCTAAATCAGTCTATTCATTTGCCTACTTTTTTTTCCCTAATCCACAAAACAAAGGGGAATGAATACTGCACTCTCTGGACATGCACAGACAACTTAGATTTTATTTGGACAGGACTAAGCCTCTTAGGAAATCTGAGCAGCTGCTAGTTGGCTTTGCCGCAGGGGCAGAGGAGAAGGCCATCTCAAAGCAAACCATTTCCAAATGGATAGCTCATTGCATTAATTTCTGCTACAAGCACCAGGGAAACCTACCCCATAGAGGATAAGATCACATTCCACCAGGGCAGCATCTACCTCTGCGGCTTTTCTTAGATGAGTCCCTACCAGGGACATCCTAGATGCTGCTACCTGGACTTCTGTACATACCTTCACCAAGCATTACCACATGCCTATATTTTCTAAATCCAGAGCTGGATTTACCACTGCAGTCTTGCAGGGCTTAGTAGTTGGCCCTAATGCTGTTTAGCTTCTCCTCCCTTCCTTAGCTTTGGTAATCTACACAAATGTGATGACTGCAACAGTGAAACACGAAGAACATAGTACAGTTGTGTACACTTACCTTAAATGTAGATGTTAGAGTGTATTCACTGTTGCAGTCCTGGTTACCCTCCCTCCAGCCCCCTGACTTCTCTTGACTCTTCCTTTCCTTCTTGATTGGTATATTTGTTCTTTCTGGTGTATTTGATTTTTGTTGGGGGAGTACCATACCATATAATTGCTTCCTATTGTGGGGGCACCTGTCATCTGGGGCAAGGAAAACTGATGTAATAGCATCGGCTGCATGTTTTATGCCCCTGATGACCTGACGTCATGGAAGAGGAGACAGCATCCGACTCAGAAATCTGAAGACTCTGGTATTCAGGCCGGCTGAAGGCTACCTGCAGGCAGATAACCCAAATGTGATGACTGCAACAGTGAATGCACTCGAACATCTACATTTGTGGTAAGTGTACACAACTGTACTTTCTCTGGTATGTAAACAAATGGGGGGGGTGAAATCTCACCTTTTTTGCAGGTTAGCTGTCATGGCTTGGTAACTTGCAGTTCAGTATCAAGTGACTCTTCAGGCAGTATCAAGTGTCTCTTCAGGCAGTGTACATCTCCAATCAAAATCATGTGGCAGACACTGGCAGGTCCTTGACTCATTTGCAAGAATGTTTGCTGCACAGAGATCTGTTTCTGGACATTGTCCATCAGTGAGGTACTCCTCAAGTGATCTGTTTGCTTCCCCTCTAAACAGACAACTTCCTCTATTTTGTGCCAGAGTCCCAGGTCCTATGGTTTGGAAGGTAGATGCCCTATCTTTTTCTTGGATGGAGATGTTTCTTTATGCATACTCCCCCTTCCTGTCAGTCCAAAGGTCCTGTTCAAGATTCAGCAGGACCAACCAGAAATCTTGCTGTTGGCTCTCTTTTGGCCAAGACAGCATGTTTAGGCAAGGGCGCCATCACAAGTTACCTCACAGGATGTACCTTCTTGCACAAAGACAAAGGAGTATACCCTGAGTATAAATTACCATTAGAGATATTGGGGTAACAGCAGTATGTTGGTGACGATTATTTATTATTATTATTTATTATTTTTTATATTTTTTATAGTTTAAGATTAGGAAGTATTGATTATCTTTTTAGAAGTAGTGTCACCTCCAATTTTTTTAGAATAACAATAAATAAATAAATATATATATAGTATTTGCAAATATAAGGAAAATAGTGCCCTTGTGTTCACCATTAGTTAATATTAGCTCTGGCGATCATTTATGGAAAATTTATACACTCTTGTGTTTAGTAGGGGTTGGATGAACAAAGTAACTAGTAAATACTAATAAAGACTATGTTTTATAGTGCCTTAGTGAACAAACCGAGGGTGGTAGTCAGGCTCGTTTTACATTTTTAGAGTGTGTGACCGAACTGACAAGATTGGACAAATGAGGAGGTAATCTAGCCCCGAATGCTTACTCACACTGTAATGTTTCTCGTACTTTTTATTATTATTTCCCAAGTAAGGTAAACCTGTTTTTAAAGAAAGCTCATGTTTTAACTACTCACATTCCAGGTTAGAACATGTGAAGAGAGTAGGTCGAACTCTTGATGCATATTTTAATATTTTAGTATTTTAGGGCTGATAGTGATTATGGTTTTTGAAACTATCGTTTTTGTTCAAAATTATGTAAAATGAATGTATTGAGGGCTCATGATGCGGTAACTTTTGTTGGTATGACTGAATTGTTTTAACTTTTGCATAAAAGATAGTGATACATGATGGATAGATGAATAACCTGTTTATATGGTTGACTATGACGTATGAGTTTAAAATCAACCTGAAGCGATTTATTGAGAGTTGATTGGTTAACACTATTAGAAGAGGTTATTTAAACTTACTGTGAGCACGGGTGGGTTGTCTGAGGAAGTCCGGATATAATCCAGACGAAAAGCGCTTAACATACTGTTTTTTGTCTTTGTATTTTACTTTGGCTCATAGTCCGCTTTTCAGTTCGTTTTGGAAAGTTACTTAATAAATTTTGTGAACTCCACCACCGTTTGGATTTGGTGCTTTTTTCGAGGTTACCCTGTTTTGCTGTGCATTTATTGGTGCTAGTTTTGTTGTTACAAAGACAAAGGATCTCTTATCCATCCCAAACTGTCGACTTTGCAACTGACTCTGTGGGTGATAGGATTTTAATTCCTTTCAGACCGCTTTTTTATGAGGACATACCTAGTGTTCTGCAGGAGGCCAGAAAACCCAATGCTAGGAAATCCTACTTATCTAAATGGAACAGGTTTTCTGGCTGGTGTCTTTCACATAACTTGAATCCATTGACTGTGGATGTTCCTTTGGTTCTCTGTATTTGTGCAAGTTGCTCAAGTGTTGGGTTGGCCTTTTCCTCTGTCAGGCCCACCTGTCAGCTGTTTCTGCTCGTCTGCCTTTATCTCCTCCTTTAGCTTGTAGGTTTGAGGCTAAACAATTCCTTAAAGGCATCCTGCGTATTAGACATCCAAGGAAGCCTGTTCCTCCTGCATGGTATCTTAATTTTGTTTTGAAAAAATTGACTTTGGCTCCTATTGAGCTTGGGCCTGCGGCTAAAGCTTCTTTGCAGTATTGTTCTTGGAAGATTGGTTTATTCTTAACTTTGACTTCAGCTAGATGGGTGTCTGAGCTGCAAGCTCTTATGGCTTCATCTCCTTTTATGGTTTACCAAAAGGACAGGATGTCCTTCCGTACTAACCATTGTTTTATGCCCAAGGTTTTGAATGAGTTGTCGCTTAATCAGTCCATTAATTTGCACATTTTTCCCTTCTCCACAATCACGTAGTGAGAAGGTATTGCATACCTTGGATGTGCATAGACAACTCAGATTTTATTTGGATAAAACCAAGGCTGTCAGGAAATCTGTTCAACTTTTATTTCTTTTCATCCTAGGTCTTTGGGATTGCCTATTTCTAAACAGACTGTTTCTTCTTGGATTTCTGAGGTTATTTTCTTTGGTTATGTTTCTTATGGTAAGAGCCTCCCTTTTTTTATTAAGGCTCATTCAGCTAGGGCTGTGACTTCTTCTGGTGCTTTTTTCAAGGATTTGGACACTAACTCCATTCTTGAAGCAGCTACCTGGACTTCTATACATACCCTGACCAAACACTACAAGTTGGGTGGAATCTCCAGAGCTAGAGATGATTTTTCTAAGGCCATTCTCCATGGCTTTCTAGAGAACTGTACTGTCCCTTCCACCTCCCAGCTTCCCTCAGCTATGACCATGCTCTCCCTCATGTTATGAATACTGCAACAGCAGAATAGAATAGTTGTGTAAAATCTTACCATAATGATAGATGTGCTTCTCTTCACTTTTGCAATATTTTATCCCTCCCTGTTAACCCCCTGGTTTTTGCTTTTTCTTATGGATGTATGATTCACCTCTGTTTCCTTGGACTGCCGTCTCTTCTTGGGCATTCAGTTTTGAGGATATGTGCAGACATTTTTTTATGGCCAATATATGCAGAGAGCATATGTGTGACACCTTGGCTTTGGTATATTGGCCAGACGTCGGGTCATTCTTGGTAGGGAATCCCTCATGTTATGAATACTGCAACAGTAAAGAGGAGGGCATCTATTGTTGTGGTAAGATTTTACACAACTATACTTTCCTTGCTCAAGGTACATCAGGGCTCAGAGCCACCTCATTTGTGCCGGTCAATGTCACAGTTCTTCTTTTGGCTTTTTCCCGGTTAGAGGTTGCCACAGCAGATCACCTGTCCACTCATGATTGGCAGTGGAGTTTTACAATATTGAGTTGCCAGCCTGGCACCCAACCTTCCACAGAAAGCACACACGCACCCGCACACACACACGCCCACACGCCTATGGCCAATTTAGAGTGTCCAATCCACCTACAGCATGTCTTTGGGATGTGGAAGGAAACTGGGGAGCACCTGGAGGAAACCCATACGACCACAGGGAGGACATGCAGACTCCACACAGAAGGCACCCCAGCCGAGGATCGAACCAGAGAACCTCTTGTTGTGAGGCGGCAATGCTAACTGTTGCACCACTGCGGCCACCCTAGGCCAATATCACAGTTAAAAACAAAAAAGACAGAAGGCAAAGCATTCTCTTTCCCCTCAGACGTCTAAGAATTCTAAGAAACAATGGCAGGATTTCACTCGGGCTTTTAAAAGCTATCATGTATTTAAAGCATTCCTTTTTCTTTCCTGCTGCTGCTTCTCTTTCTTCTTCTCCTTTCAAAAGACAAAGAGAAGAATACGAGGACGGAGATTCTAAATCTGATGGGAATGATATCTTGACTTATTCTTGCTAAATTCATACACCAGTGGGCTGTGATTGTGATGATGAAAACACTTTATGTCCTTGTATTCATATGCTGCAGTATCCATAAAATGAGGGCATTTTCCTCCTGTTGACTTGTATGTCCAGCTGGTATACCAAAGTTAAAATGCTGCTACGAAGGTACGTGCGATGGCCCGCATCACACAGCATATGTCGGCCGTAAACGGATGTTGAGTATAAAGTGGATGTCAGCACACACCTACCTCAGAACTTTTCTTCCACCTGTTTGATTGCCAGCTCAGTCGTCGCTCGCTTTGGAAAGTCGCATATCTGCTTCGTATAAGTACTCCATAGGGTTTTTTGTTACCTAATTTGCTACTCTGTTTCTTGTGAGTTAATGCCATCTAGGAAGGACAAGTGTCAGTGTGGAAGGCAGATTCCACATAGACGCCCATAGCTCTGTTTATTCTGTTTAGGCCCAGAACATGATCATGTGTCTTGTGACATTTGCAAGACCTTCGTCCCTAAAACCCTTCAGAGCCATCTCTCTTCCCTTAGGCTGTATTTAGAAAACCAGTGACTTGAGCGCCTAGCGAGGGATATGGACCTGATGCCGGGACCTTCGGAAGAGCCGCAAGCCAAGAAGGCCAAGAAGCATTGGCCTGACCCTACGGCTGCTCCCTCTATTCTGGGTGCTTTTCTTGAGGCCAATGAAGGCCCAGAGGCCACATTGGAAGCTAGAGAATCTCCTTTGATGGGTACCTTGGAGGAAGCTGTCAAGGAGTCTGTTGGCACATCCCAGAGGCATTTGCCAGCATCTGAAATGGTTGCCGGTGGGGGGGACACCATGGCTTATTATTTCTGAAGGCCCATGTGGGGCTACTCACATATAGTAGTTCAAGAAGACGTTCTTTTGGACGTCGTTGAATGTCATCCAACGTCTGGCCCTCTTCCTCTTCACCATATGTCGGACGCCCTAAGAAGTAAAAACAGAAAACCAGCTCCTGTACATGCCCTACCACCTCCACTCCTGGGAAAAGACCTATGAAAGAAGTTTCCTCTGAGGAGGAAGTCTCCTCTGGAGATGAGTAATTAACTTACTCCTCACAGATTGCTTCTCCTCTGGGGTATACATCCCCAGAGGAGGAGTCTAGTGGCACAGATTCTTCAGGGAAGGACATTACATTTGGGGAGACTATTGTGCAGATGAAGGATTTTTTTTCAACTGGGGCTGCTGTCGCTGTCAGGTCTCTGAGACCCAGAAGAGGTATTATGACCTCTTGAAAATGGGAGTCCCTTAACCCTTGTGCCACTCCCCCCTGTCCTGTCTGCTTTTTTGGACACCTTTTCTTCTTACAAGTCTCCAAGCTCCCAACCTCCAGTCCCTAAACGCCCTGATTGCATTCTCAGGCATAGAATCTAAGTTCCTTTTTAAGGCTCCATTGGCTAACCCCTCTACCATTTTTGTAGGTGCAGATAAAACTTCCAAGCTGTTACCCTCCACCTCCTTGCTTCCCTCTGATAAGGAGAGTAAAATTATGGAGAGGGAGGTTGGATAAAAAAAATTATATGTCTGCCACTCTGGTTTTCAGAGCCATGAATTATCAAACCCAAATGGCTAAATATTCCATGGCATCTTATGGAAGATGCTGTGAAATTCGTTTCAGAACTACCAGATACCCCTAACAAGGCCAAAATATCTAGCATTCTTAATTCCTGCAGCCAGGTTACCAGGCACTCCATAAAATGTAGTTACGATGCTGTGGAGGCCTCAGCCAGAGCAGCAGCATCAGGGTCTGTCTTAAGGAGATATTCATGGCTTAGGTTGCAGCCTTTGCCAGATGATCATAAAGCCAAGCTCATGGACACACCTTTAGACAACAAGGCCTTATGTGGCTCTGCAGATGCAGAACTCTTTAAAGCCCTTCAGAAAAAGGGAAGGAGCTACAAGATCATAGGTACATTCTTGTTTCTCCTGTTCACCGCTTCCAGAGGAATTATAAAGCTAGGACTATTCTTTTAAGAAAGGCCTCTAAGTATCACACTCACAAAGGGAAAAAGGATACTAGGAAGCAAGCAACCCACTAGATTCTCCCCTTACATACACTCTCAGAAGAAGCCTTTTCGGGCAAAACCTGATAGCCTGTGACTATCGGGCCCTTGACTCCTCTACCCCTGTGTCTCTTCGCCTATGCCTGCCCCTCCCAACTTAGAAACAGATAACCCAGGACTCTTGGGTCCTTACCATTATCAAACCAGGCTATTTCGTGGTATGGGAATCCAGACCAACCTTCAGATGTATCCCACAACTCCCTTGCGACCAAATGGCTTTGTTTTCCAGAGTACCATTCAAGAGGTGCCTCCAAATCTCAGGGGAAAAGGGTTCTACTCCAGGATGTTTCTAGTCCCCAAGAAAGAAGGCCCCTGGAGCCCTATCTTGGATTTGTCTCATCTAAACACATTTCTCAAGGTACCTATCTTTCGCATGCTGACTCTCCCTACACTCCTTCCCCTGATTCTCCCTCAAGTATTGTGTCTTGGACATAAAAGATGCCGGTCTTCACATTGCTATCCATCCATGTTTCAGGAAATTCCTACGGTTCTCTATGGATTTTTCTCACTTTCAGTTCTGTGCTTTGCCATTTGGTCTTTCTGCGGCCCCCAGAGTATTCACAAAATGTTTGGCCCCAGTTATAGCCTTCTGCAAAATTCAGGGTATTCAAATATTCCCTTACCTGGAGGACCTCCTCATCCAGGCTTCATCTCCAAAGTTGGTGCAGGAGCACTTGGACTACACCATGTCCCTTCTGAGGAGTCTGTGGTTTACCATAAACCTTCAGAAATCTACACTGACCACTTCCCAGGACCATGTCTTCCTGGGCTGCAGACTTCTCATGGTCCAAATGATGGCCTGCCTATCACCAGAAAAAATCCTCTCTCTCACCATTTACTTTCAGGAACTAATTCCACTACAGTCTCTGACTGCCAGAGTTACTACTAGATTCATGGTATCCCTGTGGTACCTTGGCAAGACTGTAAATGAGGCAATTTCAGTGGTTTCTGAGGACAGTCTGGCAACAACACCTTCACCCTCTGGAGTTTGTGGTTTTGCTCTTGCCCTTCTTAACAAATTAACTACAGTGGTGGATTTCACAGGTTACAAAAAATCCAGGCCTTCCCCTCCAACCTCTTTCCCCCAATCAGGATCTGTACACAGATGCGTCGGACACGGGCTGGGGTGCAACTTTAGGGAACTGGAAGGTGAGATGTCCTCAGTCAAGAGAGCATATCAACATCAAACAAATGAGGGCTTTGATCTTTGCTCTAAAAATGTTCAAGTCCAGAATCCTACCAGGAGTGCTGAGATGGTTCATAGACAATGCCACAGTCCTCTGGTACATCAGCAAGCAGGGAGGGACAAAGTCTTACATCCTTTGTAGATTGCCTCCGTGTGCCTGGGAGATTGCTCAACAGAATTGCATTTCTGTACAAGCAGTTTGCATCCCATCAATTCAGAATGTGATGGCAGATTCACTAAGCAAGTCCATGACTCAATCCCATGAATGGATGTTAAACAGGGATGTGTTCCTGGACCTGGTCCTTCGATGGGGTAGTCAGGTAGATCTGTTTGCCTCCCCCATGAACATACAGCATGTGAAGTTGTTCTGTCTCACCATTTTGTTCTTACACGTGGGTTCGGAGCCAATCCCTCGGCTCCGAGTCGGACGCTTTTCAAGCTCAAACTCTGAGAAGCTCGAGACACAGTATATATCCCATGATGCTCTACTGTAAACCCCAGGTCTAGTTTGCCGCTGCAACGGATCTACAGACTCATCGGAGGAAGCTCGGGCCAGTGTTTATTTTTTTCTATATTTAGAAATATTTTAAAAAATATTTTTTCTTGTAGTGTTAGCTAGTGTTATTGTCTTTAAAAAATAGAGTTTAGTTAGAGTTGGTATGTAGACTAGTATATTTTTGGAGTGTTTTCTTAACGGCTGTTTTTCTAGGTCTGTCTTAGTTTTTGGGCGTGACAGGGCTCTGTCAGCTCCTTTGTGTGTGCTAATTTTATTAGTGGTAGTTTAAAATTAGTTAGAACATTTAGAGATTAGCTAGTTCTGTAGAGAGTTAATATTAAAAAAATAATTGAATAAAATTTTTTGTGTTTAATATACTCATAGTTTTGAGTTCAGGTATCTGAACACACACACACACACACACACACATATATATATATATATATATATATATATATATATATATATATATATATATATCCTCTTTTTCAAATGTCAGAGAAGCAAAAGTCTGGCTTCAAAAGGTGTGTGTGTGTGGCTAAAAAATGTCTGTGATGGACAACCACTCCACCTGTGTGTACTGTCTAGGATCTGTTTATTTGCAGGAAGTGTGCTCTATCTGCCACTCCTTTAGCGCCAGGGTTCTTCTGGAAAGGCGCAAAAAGCTGGTAGATGGAGGACTCCTGAAGCCTGATTTTCAGGCTGCGCTGGACAAGACCGACCTTTCTTCCAAGGCTTCGAAGGAGTCGAAGTCGTCCATGGGGTCCTCGGAGCCCAAGTCCTCTGCTCAGAGTTCCTCTAGTGTGGTTCGATCATCGGCTCCACAGCCTTTGGAGCCATGTACCGAACCTTTATCTCTGAGTCCAGTTGTGGATCCGGTGTTGGAGACTCCTCAGTCTCTGATTCTTCAATCGGTGCCGTCTTCGGCCCCTTCGACCCATTCTTCGAGGTTATCTGATGCGGACCTGGACCGCGTGGTTAAGAGATTGCTAGAAAACCCAGCCCTGGCCAAAATGCTTTCCGCTTTGAACCACTCTGCTTCAAAGCCTGAAATCCCAGTCCTACTCTCTACTCCTCCTCCTCTGAAGCCAGTCGAACTCTCGGAACCGAGGCAGAGAGAACCGATGTTGGTAGAGCTCTCGGAGCCGAGGTTCAATCCAGCTCCCTCGGCTCTGTCGACCCTGATTTCCTCGGTTCATACCAGGGAGTCTCTGAGCCGACACTCCCTCGCTGGCTCCAGGGTGGAGAGTCAGACCGAGACTTCGGTTCCAACCCTTCCCCTCTGGGCTTCGGCTTAGGTGGGTTCGGCTCCGTCCTCTGGATTGGAGCGGGGTCTCAGCTCGGTGAGGACTGCCGGCCTCTTCGGAGCCTACAGACTTCTCTGACCGGGATTCTGGTGTCTTCGATGTCATGAGGAAGGTCATGTATTCTAAGACTACTACCTCTTTGGATCTTTCTTCCCCTCCCCCTAAAGGGCCACGTTTTGTCTCTTCCCCACAGGTCCCTACCAAGTGTCGAGACCCAGAGCCTCAGGTATCCCCATTGGGCGGCCCCTCCTCTACAGGGACTTCACCGTATGCTCCCACTGATGAAGTACCTAGGAAGAGACTGTGCAAGAGGAGGCACTTGGTTTCCCCACAGGAATCCCTGACATCGGATACCGACTTGGAGGAATCAGAAGGGTCCCCACGATCCCCCTCAGAGGATGTCTCATTTGCAGACATATTGGAGGTCTTAAGGCAGAGGGGTGACTGGCAGTCCCTTGCCCCTACTGAGGATGAGTCGGTACTCCTGAAGGCCTTTGGGTCTCAACCATCCACCTCCTGGGTTACTCCTCCCTTCGACGAACTAATGGATTTCGTTGTGCGAAGGGCGTGGGAGTCCCCTGATTCAGTAGAACCGGTCCCTCAGAGGCCCTACAAGTTCATTACTTCCCCTGCTGACGAGGCTTTTCTTACCAATGGAGTCTCGGTTGATGCCATGGTGGTGGCGACAGCCACCAAGAAAGAGATGTCGGAAACCTCTTCTTCTGTCCATCCTCCTAATAGGGATTCTAGGACAATGGACAGGTATGGGAAACGCATATTTAGTTCTGCTGCATTTTCCATGAGATCGCTCAACTACCTAACCCACTTTACCTACCTTCAACGAGATCTCCTTAAAGAGCTGGGAGATACTCTACAGGGTAGCACAGCTAATGCAGTTTCTGAGAAAGTGACTGCACAATTCAACACCCTCAATTCTATAGTTAACTCATCCATGCGGCTCATTTCTTATGCCACCGATGGATCGAGTAGGGCAGTAGATTCAGCGATAGCTCTTGGGAGACAGTCCTGGATGCTCCTTTGCTCCTTTGCGGAAGCCTTCAAGTCTTCCTTCGTCAATACCCCATTCAATGGTTCCGCCTTGTTCAGGTCTAAAGTTAAGGAGACTCTTACTAGGTGTGAACAAGAAGGAAGGACTGTGCCTGCTGTAGGAGTCCGTTTTTCCACTCCAACTAGACAGTGCCCCAAAGAGCAATAAAGTGGAAAAATGTGGTTTCAAAAGTCCCAAGGAGCTTTCCAGAACACACCTCCTGATACCCCCTCTAGGGGCAGAGGAGGGGGTAAAAACGGAATACGCCGCCCAAACGGCAGAGGGCGTCTGCAAAATCAGGGTGACAGGGAGCAGTTCTTTGGTAAGCCCTATCAGCGTTCCTGAAAGGAAGCCCGGCTGTCCTGCTCTGGAGGCGGTCGGGGGTCTCTTGGTTTTATACCCAAATGCCTGGCTAAACATTACAATGGATTCTTGGGTAAAAAGCATCATTTCCGGAGGTTACTACATTCCCTTTACAAAATTCTCTCCCATGTACAAGCATTCCAGACGTTCCACCCAGTCTGTGAAAACTAGCAGCCATAGAGATTCAAAACCTGCTAGACAAAAGAGTCATCCAGCCAGTCCCGGCGGACCAGATAGGATCCGGAACTTACTCAAGGTTCTTTTTAATTCCAAAGAAAACAGGGGACTGGAGGCCCATATTAGACCTCAGCAAACTCAACACCTTCATCAAGAAGGAAAAGTTCCGGATGGTCGTGCTTCAGTCGATACTTCCATTTCTAGAAACGGGCGATTGGATGTGCTCTATAGATCTCAAGGATGCGTACTTCCATATCAAAATGGCCAGATCATCCAGAGATCACTTGCGTTTCCGACTGGGGGCAAGCCATTACCAATTCAGAGAGCTGCCCTTTGGTCTCACCACAGCCCCCAGAGTGTTCACCAAATGTATAGCAGTGGTCACGGCTCACCTGAGACGCTTAGGATTCCAGGTGTTTCCATATCTGGACGACTGGCTCCTCACCGCCACCTCCAGGCATCAACTAATTCAGGCAAGAAGAGAGTCCACTATCAACCTGTGTTCCCAGTTGGGCATAACCTTAAACTTCGAAAAATCTGCGTTATCGCCCTCACAGCGTATTACTTTTATAGGAGCACAGCTAGACACTGCCGATTCAAGGATCAGGTTGCCTCAAACAAGAATCTTATCCCTAAGAAGTCAATTGTCCAGTCTGTTGACCCAGAACAAAGCTCCTGCCTCCCAGATATTGAAACTGTTAGGCACAATGGCAGTGACGCTAATAACAGTCCCGTTGGGCACATGCAGATACTCCAGTGGTTACTCTTCACACAATGGTCTTACCAACAACTGCCCATGTCGCACGAGATTCTGTTAACAAATCTTTGCAAGAAGGATCTCAATTGGTGGCTGAACAGCGACCAGATAGTAGTCGGACGTCCCCTTGTTCTTCCCCAACCCACAGCCACAGTGACCACGGATGCTTCCCTGGTAGGGTGGGGTGGGGGGGGGGCTATTTTAGGGAAAGACTGTCCAAGGTACTTGGTCGAGCATGGAATCACATTTGCATATAAATTTCCTGGAGCTGAGAGCGGTGTTCCTGGCGTTGCAACACTTTCACGACTGTCTTCCTCCAGGGACAATTGCAATTCAGACGGACAACATGTCAGTAGTGTGGTACATCAACAAGCAAGGGGGAACCAGATCGTATCCCTTATGCCGAGAGGCCCTAAGAATTTGGCAGTTGGCTGTATCCACCAGGCACTTTCTGATAGCAACGCACATCCCGGAGGGTCATCCAATGTGATAGCGGACAAACTGAGCAGGGCCATCCTGTTGCCTCATGAGTGGTCCCTCAAACAACAGGTGGCGGACAAGATTTTCTGCAGGTGGGGCCAGCCTTGCTGCGATCTGTTTGCATCTCCGATGAATGCCAAATGCAGAAACTACTTTGCCCTTTATCCCCCACCGGGGAGCAACCCGAGGGATGCGCTTGTACACGATTGGCCCCCGGGCCTCCTGTATGCCTTTCCACCAATTCCCAAGTTCATACAGAAAGCCAAAAGTCTGGGAAGGACTGTTATTCTGATATCCCCATCTTGGCCTCGTCAGATTTGGTTCCCCTTCCTACAGAAGTATCAAGTAGAAGAACCATGGGTTCTGGACCCAGTACCAGACCTTCTGACTCATTCGTCGGGAGTTCTTCATCCCTCCCTCATCTCCCTAAAACTGACAGCTTGGCTGCTCCAATTCCCATATTAGCCAGGTCTCAAGATTTGTCTCCCGCGGTTCAACATATTATAGTTTCCTCTCATAAACTGTCAGCCAGGAAGCTATATAATAGCAAATGGAAACGTTTTGTTCACTGGGGTTCTCACCATAACGTTGACCCATATGTTGCGCCTATTCATACCATATTAGAGTTCTTGTCCTCCTTGTTCTGTGATGCAGCAGCTACCACCATAAGGGTTCAATTGGCTGCCATTTCCAACTTTCATGCAGGGTTTAATGGATCTAACATCATGTCCCACAGACTATGTAAAGCCTTTTTGAAAGGGACCCACCATCTCAGACCACCTATCAGACACCCTGTTTCTCCCTGGAATTTGAATCTTGTTTCATCCCAATTGATGCTTACCCCCTTCGAACCCGCGTCATCTTGTGATTTGAAGTTTCTGTCTTGGAAAACAATATTTCTGGTAGCCATTACATCTTCGCGTAGGGTCTCTGAACTCCAAGCTCGATCTTCCAGGCCCCCATATTTGATCTTCCACCCTGATAGGATGTCCCTCAGGACAAATCCTACCTTTCTTCCTAAGGTCTGCTCAGAAAGTAACTTAAATCAGTCCATTGAGCTCCAAACTTTTTTTAGACATCATACCAACAGACTGGAGTATATGTTACACAAGCTTGATGTTTACAGACAATTGAGATTCTACTTGGACAGAACGAAAGATTTCAGGCAATCTGATCAACTCTTTGTCTCCTATGCAGAGAACAAGAAAGGTTCTGCGGTATCAAAAGTCACATTATCTAAGTGGCTTTCTGATTGCATTAAATTCATTTATTCCTCCACTAACCAGCCATTACCGACTAAAGTCAAAGCCCATTCTACCCGGGCTGTTTCTACGTCATTAGCTCATGCAGCTCATTTACCGTTGGATGTAATCTGTGCAGCTGCTACTTGGTCCAAACCTCACACGCTTATCACTCATTACAAAGTGGACAGGGCCTCCAGGGACAGGGCTTCCTTTGCTTCCACTGTGCTCAGGAATGTTCTCCCTTGAGCCGCCCAGGGTTAGGGTGCTTTGGACGCTACCCACATGTAAGAACAAAACGGCGAGATAGAACAACTTCACATAAAGAAATTATGTTCTTACCATAACGTTCCATGTGAGTTGTTCATCTCGCCTTTTTGTTCTTACATTGCCTCCCCCCTTCCCCCTCCTGGTGAGAAAGATGATTGCCTTGGTGGATTTGGTTGGTCTTGTCAGCTTGTCTCCTTAAGACAGACTGTTTTCCTTTCTGCAAATCTATAGGTACCTAGATAGGTAGGTACTGCAGTGCTTATTTTTTTTTTTTTTAGGTTGTCTTCAGGTGCAGCGTACTAGATCTGGGGTTTACAGTAGAGCATCATGGGATATATACTGTGTCTCGAGCTTCTCTGAGAGTTTGAGCTTGAAAAGCGGCCGACTCGGAGCCGAGGGATCGGCTCCGAACCCACGTGTAACAACAAAAAGGCGAGATAAACAACTCACATGGAACGTTATGGTAAGAACATAACTTCTTTTTCTCAAATATTGTACCAGGATTCACTCCCTTGGACATGGAAGGGGACTCTTTCTTTTCTCTGGAAGGGGATGTTTGTGTATGCATTCCCCCTCTTCCCCTCTTATTCAGAAAGTTCTGTTGAAAATTCAGAAAGAACAACCAAAAATCTTGCTGGTGACCCCCTTTTGGCCAAAACAGCATTGGTTCCTCCTTCCTCTTCACCTAGCCAAGGGCAATCACCACAAGTTACCCCTCAAGATGGACCTACTCGCACAGGACAATGCCCACCCTAAACCTAACTGTGTGGGTGATGGGGCTTTGCTTCCTTTTAGACACTTTTACACTGAGGATGTGCTACAGGTTCTGCAGGATGCCAGAAAACCCACTACCAGAAAATCCTAACTATCCAACTGGAAGAGGTTTAGTGTCTGGTGTCTAAAAAAAACAACTTGCAATCATGGTCTGCTGAACCGCCAGTGGTCCTCTTTTACCTGTGTGAACTAATGAAAAGTGGCTTGTCATATTCTTCCATCAAGACACATTTATCTGCCATCTCAGCATGTTTGACTTTGACTCCTCCTTTAGCTTCCAGGTTGGAAGTCAAGTTGTTCCTGAAAGGAGTTCTATACATCAGACCACCAAGGAAATCAATTCTTCCCCATGAGATCTCAACTTTGTGTTGGAAAAGCTTACCTTAACTCTTTTTGAACCAGCTAAAGCCTCTTCTTTACAACATTGCTTGCACATGGAAAACTGTTCTGGTGGCTATCACCTCTGCCAGAAGGGTGAACTGCAAGCCCTCATGGCATTATCTCCTTTCACAGTTTTCCATCAGGACAGGGTATCACTATGTACCCAACCCATCCTTCACGCCCAAGGTAGTGAATGAGCTTTCACTGAATCAGGCCATCAATCTCCCTAGCTTCTTCCCATTTCCACAATCCTCTAGTGAAAGGATACTTCACACTTCAGATGTGCACAGACAGCTCAGATACTACTTGGCTAAGACCATGTCCATCCGTAAGTCTGACAGGCTTTTTATTTCCTATCATCCAAGAGCACTGGGACATCCTGTTTCCAAGCAAACTATTTCCTCGTGGGTTTCAAAAGCCATTTCCTTCTGTTACACCGCTAATGGAAAGCATATTCCTTCTCCAGTTAAGGCACATTCTGCTAGAGCTGTGTCTTCTTCTGGGGCCTTCTGTAAAGGCTCGGATACAGCTTCCATTTTGAGGTAGCTACATGGTCATTTGTTCACATTTTCACCAAACACTACAAATTAGATATCTCCGGGCCCAGAGCAGGATTTGCCAGGGCTGTTCTGCATGGATTTGTGGAAAAATGTCTCTGCTCCTCCTTCCAGTCCTCCTTATGCATGAGCTTTGGCATTCTTCCTCATGTTATGGATACTGCAGCATATGAATAGAAGGACATAGAATAATTGTGCAAAATCTTACCATAGCTATAGATGTGCTTGTCTTCTATATGCTGCATTATAGTTTCCTCCCTGCCTTCCCTCGATAACTTGCCTGACTCCTGGATACTCGCACCCTTCAGGGTTGGTGTTTGGCAGCATTCATTTCTGAGGTAGGTGCATGCTGACATCCACTTTGTACCCGACTTCCATTTATGGCCAGTGTATGCTGTGTAATGTGGGCTGTTGCTTGTACCTTCACAGTAGCATTTAAACTTTGATATAACATCCGGAAGCATGAGTCAACCTGAGGCGGACTCCCCATTGTTATGGATACTGCAGCATATAGAAAAGAAGTACATCTGTGGTTATGGTAAGATTTTAAACAACTGTTCTATCTCCTGTCTCCCTTTTGAAGGAACTATCATTTGGAGATACTCTTGTTAAAATTATTCAGTCTTTTCAGTTGGAAGGTTTTAAATTAACTATGGTCTTTTGGAAATGGAAGTGCCTAAGCTCTGTGCCATCCCTCCTTTTTAGGAAACTTGACCAAATTCCTTCTCTACTGTTTCCCGTAATTGATTCTCTATTGCCTACTCCTAAGAAACCGGGTAGGTTCTATAAGGTGCCAGACTCGAAAAAAAAAAAAAAAAAAAAAAAAAAAAAAAAAAAAACCTTCTTGCATAAACCCTACCTCAAATCCATCTTCTTTTTTTTTTTTTTTAACTCTTTCTGGATGTTTCCCTTTCTCTAATGTGTTGCCCACTGGCAGACAATAGGGCAGTTGATAGATATGGCAAAAAAAGTATATAGTTCCACAACTTTAGGGATATCATTTACCAAACCCATATGATCAAACATCTTCTGTCTATTCTAGGTAACTTAGGCAATGTTTATTTTATTTATTTATTTTACATTTGTTGACCGGGCTAGTCCAACTGGATGTATGTCCATTTTCAGTAGAGGCCCAGGGAGAAAAGCTCCAAAATTGCATAGTTAAAGCATAATTCAATTTTCAATATGTTAAACTGAATCCAAATTAAGCAAAAAACAACATTATATTAGCAACAAATTGGAGAAAAACAGCTCCGATACATAGGTGTTGAAAGGTGAGAAAGAATACAAGACATTTCCATTGAGAACAAAATTTGACAATTTGTTTAGCCTAAAAACGTCTTAAATAAGCAGAATTACAAAAGGATATCACTGAGAGGTAGAATAAGGAGATAAATAGGGGTATGTCTGTTAAGTTGTTAACTGAAAGCCCTCAGAGAAGGGCATTACAGATGAGTCAGAGCTGGTAATGAAAAAGAGAGTAGAAGTATTTTATTGAAACAAAGAGTTTAAGTACTTTTTGTTACTAGAAAAAGTCACAGGCTTGCAGGGTAATACTGAAAAGTACAAAGGAAATTGGTAAGAGTAATAAGGACATAGAGGTGATAGGCAAGAAAAAAACAGCAGGTCAGTCAGGATTTGCACAAGGGCATAGCCACTGGGATAGAAGGAAAGTTCTTAGTTGTTTCTTAAAAAGGGGTGTTGATGTGAGTAATGTAAGATTAGATGGAAGTTTGTTCCAGTTAGTTCCAACAAAGTTAGTAAATAGGCAGTCCCCAGATTTATTGTTGGATTTAATGGAGGCTACTAGTAACTTGCTTGCTGAACGCAGTGTTGTAAGATTTTTATAAGGTCTGATAATGTTAGAGTATGGGAGAGTTTATTGGATGATATAACATCTTTTGGGTAATTATAAGTTGCTGAAGAAGAAACTGTGTAATTCCAGCCATCCTAATTGTTTAAGGGTTTTGGCAATGATGGGTACGAAATGTGGAACCAGTAGCAAATCTAGCTATATTATTATATGAGGTTGATAGATGTTAAGTTGTCAATCTCGCCTTCATTCTTGCTTGATGGGTTCGGAGCCGATCCTCTGTTCCGACTCGGCACTTTGCTAAGCTCGAGAGTCACTTTTACCAGCTCGAGGCAGCCCCATATCCCATGATGCAAGGCGGTAAATACCCAGATCTCGTTTGCCGCTTCGCTGATGAGGTCCTCCTTTTGCCAGTTCCTGGTAAGTGTTTAAAATAATACTATTTTTGCCCCTTTTTTACCTTAAAACTTTATATTTAACATTTTTAGTTTAGATTAAGTCCCTTTCTGACTAGAAATTCCCTCACTCCTTAATTTTTTTAGTCAGGCCTTCTCCCCTCCCATCCCCCCCTTGTTAGGGTGTGTGTGTGTGTGTGTGTGTGTGTGTGTGTGTGAGAGGTTAGTTATCTTATTTTTTTTGGGATAACTGGTTCTTGGGACTGTGTTGTGTGTGTTTTTGCAACCATGTCCAAGGAAAGGGTCTCAGGCTTTAAGAAGTGTGACTCGTGCTGTCAGAAGATGTCTCTGACAGACGGTCACACTTCTTGCTTATACTGCCTGGGACCTCTCCACCTGCAGGACTCCTGTGCAATTTGTCATTCCTTTAGCCAGAGAGTCCTGCAGGAGAGGAGAAACAAATTGATTTTAAGGGGCCTACTTAAACCGGAGGGCTCTCCGGCTAAGTCGGCTCAGTAAGACTTCCAAGTCTTCCAAGGCCCAGGCTTCTGTGTCTAAGCCTGCGGGCTCGGTTCCGACTCTTTCAGAGTCGAGATCGCTCGGCTGGAGCCGATCCTGGTTACAAACCTTGGCACCGATGGCTATCGGTGCCGATACTGGTTCGGTCACATCGGTGTCGGCTCCGATTGGTTCCGACCACCATGTGGCTCAGGCTTCGGGGTCGGCGGCTACCGGCTCCGCCACCCTTACCTTTATGTCTGTATCGGCTCCGGCGGAGCCGCGTCGAGACCTTCTGTCGGTGCGAAAAGTCTTCGGCTCCGACTGCATCAATGGTTTCGTCGGCTCCGATGGTTCCTTCGAGGAAGAGGTCCAGGTCCCCTTCCTTGGAACCGATACTCTCGGCTCCGGCCTCACCTCTCCTCTCGGAACGGAGCCATCGGAGCCGATCATCTAGGTCATCCAGGCTTTCTGACCATGATTTAGAGAGGGTGGTCAGTAGATTATTAAAATCACAGGCACTGGCCCAGATGCTACATAGTCCATCTCAACAGACGACTATTAGTCCACACCCCCTTGCAGTTCCTCCTTCGACTCTACCTCAGAGTTTGGAGCTGGAGTCTTCGGGAATAGTTTCTGCTATGGCTGAGGGACAGATACCCCCCCCCCTTCTGCTCCCTCAGCCTCTACTCTTATCTCCTCTTCGGGACCTTCCTTAGAGGGATTCGGTGGTCGGGCTTCCCTGGTCTCCTCCGAGGGGGTGAGTGGCATCGGACCCTTGTCCGACCCCACTCTTCCCCTTGGAGCCTCGGCCTTGGTGAGCTCGGCCCCGACATCTGCCTCGGAGCCTTCCCTTTCAGTGGGCCCTGGAGTTCCGGTTTCTTCGGAATGGGTTCTCTCGGACCTCCCTGGGAGGGGAGCCGTCGAGGTGATGAAGAGTGTGCTGGCCACTGGACTCAGCCAGCAGTCTGTTCCCTTAGCTCCTACCTCTACGGTGCCTGTCGATATCTCTGCCATCTCTCTTGCTCCCGGACCCAGAGATCCTCCGCCTCAGGTTTCCCCACTGGGAAGAACCCCCTCTTCAGAGGATTCTCCTGATCAGTCAGGGGATCCTCCGCGCAAGAGGACTTGTAAGAGGAAACACGTAGACTCCCCCGAGTCTATCACTTCAGATACCGACTTAGATGAGTCGGAGGGATCCCCAAGATCCCCTCTGAGGATGTCTCATTTTCAGACATCCTAGAACTCCTTAAACAGAGGGAAACTGGCCCTCAATAATCCCTCTGAGGATGAGCCGGTATACCTGGGCGTTTGGATCTCGCCCTCCACCTCCTGGGTGTCTCTGCCTTCGACCCCTTATGCAGGTTATTGCTCGAAAGGCGTGGGCTGCTCCTGTCTCTGTAGAGCCAGTTCCTAGGAGGCCTTCTAAATTTATTACTGCCCCTTCGGACAAGCAATTCCTTACGAAAGGTGTCCCTGCTGATGCCATGGTGGTGGCGGCTGCCACTAAGAAGGAACTTGCAGATCCTTCCGTACCTGTCCATCCTCCTAATAAGGACTCTAGGACCATGGATAGGTATGGTAAGCGGATGTTTTCTTCAGCGACCTTTGCTATGCGCTCGCTGAACTACTTATGTCACTTCACCTGACTCCAAAGGGACATCCTTAAGGAGCTAGGTGAAGTAGTACAGAATCCCACAGCTGCAGGGGCTCAAGAAAAAATTGCTTCGCAGCTAGGAACCCTTAATTCTATTGCTAACTCCTCCATGCGACTGATATCATATGCAGCAGATGGAGTAGGGCCGCAGGTACAGGTGTGGCTCTTAGACGCCAAGCCTGGATGCGGCTCTGTAATTTTGCAGATCCCTTTAAGGCGTCCTTCACAAACTCTCCCTTTGATGGGTCAGCTTTGTTTGGCCCTCAAGTGAAGGAAACATTGACCAGGTGTGAGCAGGACGGCAAGACTCTTTCTGCCGTAGGGGTCCGTTTTCCACCCTTCTAGACCTTACCCTAAAGGACAGAAGGGTGGCAAAATGTGGTTCCATAAATCCCAAGGAGTCACACGGATACACGTGGTCAGTTTACCCCTAGAGGCAGAGGGGTAACAATAACAGGCGCGCTCTAGAGGCAGAGGGGTCCACAAAACCAGGGAAGCAGAGAGCCTCTCTGACAAGCCCTTTCAGCATCCCTGAGATGTTGCCCGACTGTCCATCCTTGGAGGCAGTCGGGAAGACTATCACTGTACCCAGAAGCCTGGCGTTCCCTCACTCAAGACAGATGGGTACAGTCGATCATATCCGAGGGTTACAAAATTCCTTTCGAGGAAAGTCCTTTTCTCACTCAAATTCCCTTCCAGATGTACCACCGGTCTAAGGAAATTGCAGAGTTAGAAGTATTCAAACTTCTACAAAAAAGAGCCATTCAGCCAGTTACAACAGACCATTCAGAGCCGGAATCTACTCAAGGTTCTTTTGGTCCCCAAAAGGCGGAGACTGGAGACCAATATTGGATCTCAGCAGACTCAACAAGTCTGTGAGAAAGACAAGATTCCGAATGGTCACACTTCAGTCAATTCTGCCCTTCCTAGAGAAGGACAACTGGATGTGCTCAATAGATCTTCAGGATGCGTACTGTCACATAAAAATTCACAGGCGCTCCAGAAGGTTTCTCCGCTTTCGGCTGGGGTCCAGTCACTTCCAATTCAGAGCCCTGCCCTTTGGTCTCACTACAGCCCCCAGAGTGTTCACCAAATGTATGGCAGTGGTCACGGCTCACCTGAGACCTCAAGGATTCCAGGTGTTTCCGTATCTAGACGACTGGCTCCTTTCAGCCACCACCAGGCATCAACTTCTTCAAGCCAGGGATTACACAATAAATCTTTGCACTTAATTGGGAATTTCGATCAACTACGAAAAATCCTCCTTATTTCCCTGCCAGTCTATTACTTTCATAGGCGCAAACTTAAACACTGTTCGGATCTTATGGGTAATTATAAGTTGCTGAAGAAGAAACTGTGTAATTCCAGCCATCCTAATTGTTTAAGGGTTTTGGCAATGATGGGTACGAAATGTGGAACTAGTAGCAAATCTAGCTATATTATTATATGAGGTTGATAGATGTTAAGTTGTCAATCTCGCCTTCACTCTTGCTTGATGGGTTCGGAGCCGATCCTCGGTTCCGACTCGGCACTTTGCTAAGCTCGAGAGTCACTTTTACCAGCTCGAGGCAGCCCCATATCCCATGATGCAAGGCCGTAAGTACCCAGATCTCGTTTGCCGCTTCGCTGATGAGGTCCTCCTTTTGCCAGCTCCTGGTAAGTGTTTAAAATAATACTATTTTTGCCCCTTTTTTACCTTAAAACTTTATATTTAACATTTTTAGTTTAGATTAAGTCCCTTTCTGACTAGAAATTCCCTCACTCCTTAATTTTTTTAGTCAGGCCTTCTCCCCTCCCATCCCCCCCTTGTTAGGGTGTGTGTGTGTGTGAGAGGTTAGTTATCTTATTTTTTTTGGGATAACTGGTTCTTGGGACTGTGTTGTGTGTGTTTTTGCAACCATGTCCAAGGAAAGGGTCTCAGGCTTTAAGAAGTGTGACTCGTGCTGTCAGAAGATGTCTCTGACAGACGGTCACACTTCTTGCTTATACTGCCTGGGACCTCTCCACCTGCAGGACTCCTGTGCAATTTGTCATTCCTTTAGCCAGAGAGTCCTGCAGGAGAGGAGAAACAAATTGATTTTAAGGGGCCTACTTAAACCGGAGGGCTCTCCGGCTAAGTCGGCTCCGAGTAAGACTTCCAAGGCCCAGGCTTCTGTGTCTAAGCCTGCGGCCTCGGTTCCGACTCTTTCAGAGTCGAGATCGGCTCCGGCTGGAGCCGATCCTGGTTTGCACAAACCTTCAGCACCGATGGCTATCGGTGCCGATACTGGTTCGGTCACATCGGTGTCGGCTCCGATTGGTTCCGACCACCATGTGGCTCAGGCTTCGGTGTCGGCGCCGACCGGCTCCGACACCCTTACCTTTATGTCTGTATCGGCTCCGGCCGGAGCCGATGCGTCGAGACCTTCTGTCACTGCCGAAAAGTCTTCGGCTCCGACTGCATCAATGGTTTCGTCGGCTCCGATGGTTCCTTCGAGGAAGAGGTCCAGGTCCCCTTCCTTGGAACCGATACTCTCGGCTCCGGCCTCACCTCTCCTCTCAGAACGGAGCCATCGGAGCCGATCATCTAGGTCATCCAGGCTTTCTGACCATGATTTAGAGAGGGTGGTCAGTAGATTATTAAAATCACAGGCACTGGCCCAGATGCTACATAGTCCATCTCAACAGACGACTATTAGTCCACACCCCCTTGCAGTTCCTCCTTCGACTCTACCTCAGAGTTTGGAGCTGGAGTCTTCGGGAATAGTTTCTGCTATGGCTGAGGGACAGATACCCCCCCCCCCCTCTGCTCCCTCAGCCTCTACTCTTATCTCCTCTTCGAGACCTTCCTTAGAGGGATTCGGTGGTCGGGCTTCCCTGGTCTCCTCCGAGGGGGTGAGTGGCATCGGACCCTTGTCCGACCCCACTCTTCCCCTTGGAGCCTCGGCCTTGGTGAGCTCGGCCCCGACATCTGCCTCGGAGCCTTCCCTTTCAGTGGGCCCTGGAGTTCCGGTTTCTTCGGAATGGGTTCTCTCAGACCTCCCTGGGAGGGGAGCCGTCGAGGTGATGAAGAGTGTGCTGGCCACTGGACTCAGCCAGCAGTCTGTTCCCTTAGCTCCTACCTCTACGGTGCCTGTCGATATCTCTGCCATCTCTCTTGCTCCCGGACCCAGAGATCCTCCGCCTCAGGTTTCCCCACTGGGAAGAACCCCCTCTTCAGAGGATTCTCCTGATCAGTCAGGGGATCCTCCGCGCAAGAGGACTTGTAAGAGGAAACACGTAGACTCCCCCGAGTCTATCACTTCAGATACCGACTTAGATGAGTCGGAGGGATCCCCAAGATCCCCCTCTGAGGATGTCTTATTTTCAGACATCCTAGAACTCCTTAAACAGAGGGGAAACTGGCCCTCCAATAATCCCTCTGAGAATGAGCCGGTATACCTGGAGGCGTTTGGATCTCGGCCCTCCACCTCCTGGGTGTCTCCGCCTTTCGACCCCCTTATGCAGGTTATTGCTCGAAAGGCGTGGGCTGCTCCTGACTCTGTAGAGCCAGTTCCTAGGAGGCCTTCTAAATTTATTACTGCCCCTTCGGACAAGCAATTCCTTACGAAAGGTGTCCCTGCTGATGCCATGGTAGTGGCGGCTGCCACTAAGAAGGAACTTGCAGATCCTTCCGTACCTGTCCATCCTCCTAATAAGGACTCTAGGACCATGGATAGGTATGGTAAGCGGATGTTTTCTTCAGCGACCTTTGCTATGCGCTCGCTGAACTACTTATGTCACTTCACCTGACTCCAAAGGGACATCCTTAAGGAGCTAGGTGAAGTAGTACAGGATCCCACAGCTGCAGGGGCTCAAGAAAAAATTGCTTCGCAGCTAGCAACCCTTAATTCTATTGCTAACTCCTCCATGCGCCTGAGATCATATGCAGCAGTTGTGGCGAGTACGGCCGCAGGTACAGGTGTGGCTCTTAGACGCCAAGCCTGGATGCGGCTCTGTAATTTTGCAGATCCCTTTAAGGCGTCCTTCACAAACTCTCCCTTTGATGGGTCAGCTTTGTTTGGCCCTCAAGTGAAGGAAACATTGACCAGGTGTGAGCAGGACGGCAAGACTCTTTCTGCCGTAGGGGTCCGTTTTTCCACCCCTTCTAGACCTTACCCTAAAGGACAGAAGGGTGGCAAAATGTGGTTCCGCAAATCCCAAGGAGTCACACCGGATACACGTGGTCACTTTATCCCTAGAGGCAGAGGGGGTAACAATAACAGACGCCGCTCTAGAGGCAGAGGGGGTCCACAAAACCAGGGAAGCAGAGAGCCTCTCTGACAAGCCCTTTCAGCATCCCTGAGATGTTGCCCGACTGTCCATCCTTGGAGGCAGTCGGGGGAAGACTATCACTGTACCCAGAAGCCTGGCGTTCCTCACTCAAGACAGATGGGTACAGTCGATCATATCCGAGGGTTACAAAATTCCTTTCGAGGAAAGTCCTTTTTCTCACTCAAATTCCCTTCCAGATGTACCACCCGGTCTAAGGGAAATTGCAGAGTTAGAAGTATTCAAACTTCTACAAAAAAGAGCCATTCAGCCAGTTACAACAGACCATTCAGAGCCCGGAATCTACTCAAGGTTCTTTTTGGTCCCCAAAAGACGGAGACTGGAGACCAATATTGGATCTCAGCAGACTCAACAAGTCTGTGAGAAAGACAAGATTCCGAATGGTCACACTTCAGTCAATTCTGCCCTTCCTAGAGAAGGACAACTGGATGTGCTCAATAGATCTTCAGGATGCGTACTATTCACAGGTGCTCCAGAAGGTTTCTCCGCTTTTGGCTGGGGTCCAGTCACTTCCAATTCAGAGCCCTGCCCTTTGGTCTCACTACAGTCCCCAGAGTGTTCACCAAATGTATGGCAGTGGTCACGGCTCACCTGAGACGTCAAGGATTCCAGGTGTTTCCGTATCTAGACGACTGGCTCCTTTCAGCCACCACCAGGCATCAACTTCTTCAAGCCAGGGATTACACAATAAATCTTTGCACTCAATTGGGAATTTCGATCAACTACGAAAAATCCTCCTTATTTCCCTGCCAGTCTATTACTTTCATAGGCGCAAACTTAAACACTGTTCGGATGTCAGCTACCCTCACAGAACAAAGAATCTCAGACATTCAAAGTCACGTGAGGATCATTCTAGCCAGCAAGAAAGTACAGGCCAAAATGGTTCTGAAGGTGTTGGGCCTCATGGCTGCGGCCATTACCCTTCTTCCCCTGGCCCGCTTCTATATGCGCCTGCTTCAGTGGATGTTGTTCACTCAGTGGTCTTACCAACAACTTCCGATGCGTCACCAAATACTGGTGACACAGATTTGCAAGAATCATCTTTCATGGTGGATTACTTCTCCTCAGATTCACCAAGGCAGACCCTTTGTACCCCCAGCCCGGTAGCCACTGTCACTACGGACGCCTCCCTGATCGGGTGGGGGTCATTATCAGGGCAAGATGGTTCATGGGACGTGGCAACCGTTCGAATACCACCTGCACATAAATGTCCTAGAGATGAGAGCAGTGCTTTTAACGTTGCAAGCCTTCAACGACTTTCTTCCCTTGGGGACAATTGCAGTCCACACAGACAACATGTCTGTAGTATGGTATATCAACAAACAGGGCGGAACCAAGTCCTACCCCTTGTGTCGTGAAGCGCTCAGACTTTGGCAATGGGCGATCTCCTCTCATCGGTTTCTGGTAGCAACGCATATCCCTGGGAAAACCAACATTTTAGCGGACAGATTGAGCAGAGCTATTCTCATGCCTCACGAGTGGTCTCTCAAACAATCTATAGTGGAGGAGATTTTTCTAGAATGGGGCCGCCCATGTTGCGATCTTTTTGCTACTCCCCAAAACAGCAAATGCCCAGACTTCTTCTCTCTCTTCCCACTGCCAGGCCATCACCCCAGCGACGCTCTGACCCAGGATTGGCCCCAGGGACTTCTTTATGCCTTTCCTCCCTTTCCGCTGATTCCACAAGTAATCCAGAAAGCCACCGTTTTGAGAGCCAAAATGATTCTCATTGCTCCTTATTGGCCTCGACAAATTTGGTTTCCGTTCCTCCATCGTCACCTTTTGGTGCAGCCGTGGCATCTGGACCCATTGCCAGACCTTCTGATTCACCAATCGGGTCAGCTGCACCGGTCTATCCCTTCTCTCAACCTCACAGCATGGTTGCTCCACTTCCTTCCTTAGCCAGGCTTCCTATGATCTCGAATCCTGTTAGAGACATCATAGTAGCTTCCCTAAAATCCTCCACTAGGAGGATTTATACTAGCAAATGGAAGCGCTTTTCTTGTTGGGCAAAAGCTAAAAATATTGATCCCTTTACTGCTCCAGTACAAGCAGTTTTGGATTTCTTAGCGGAAATCTTTCACGCGGGCTCCTCTTCTTCCACGGTCAAAGTTCAGTTGGCTGCTATCTCGAACTTTCATGTCGGGTTCGCAGACCACAACATTATGTCCCACAGGCTTTGTAGAGCCTTCTTAAAAGGAATTTTTCTCCTGAAGCCTCCAATCAGGAGTCCTCCTCCTCAGTGGGACCTAAATTTAGTGCTGACATCCTTGATTCTTCCTCCCTTCGAGCCAGCTGTTTCATGTTCCCTGAAATTTCTTTCATGGAAAACTTTATTCCTGGTTGCTATTACATCGGCTAGGAGGGTGTCTGAACTTCATGCTCTATCTGTTCGCCCCCCCCTATTTAGTCTTCCACAAAGATAGAGTATCATTGAGAACTAATCCGACCTTTTTGCCTAAGGTCGCCCCAAAGACTAATTTGAATCAGGCTATTGATCTTCCTGTATTTTTCCCAAACTACTCAAACAGATCGGAACAAAAATTACATTATCTTGATGTTCACCGCCAACTCAGATATTATTTGGACAGAACAAAACAATTCAGGAAATCCAATCAGCTCTTTATTTCTTACGCTGATAACAAGAAAGGCCTTCCTGTCTCAAAAGTGACCTTATCTAGATGGCTTTCTTCTGTCATCTCTGGAATTTATCAGCTCAGGGGAAAACAGCTGTGCTCGAAACCTAAAGCGCATTCAACCAGAAGCTTAGCCACTTCCACAGCTTTTCAAGCTAGACTTCCATTAGACACTATTTGTGCAGCAGCCACTTGGGCCACTCCTCATACCTTTGTTTCCCATTACAAATTGGATTTGGCCTCCAGGGACAGAGCCAGTTTTGGCTCTACAGTTCTCAAGAGTCTGTTCCATTGAGCCACCCAGGATAGAGGTGCTAGGGGCCGGTCCCATCAAGCAGAATGAAGGCGAGATTGACAACTTAACATTGAGAAGTTATGTACCTACCATAACGTTCCATGTTAGTTGTCTTCTCTCGCCTTCTTTCTTGCGACCCTCCCTCCTTCCCCCTGGCCTGGACAGACCTTTCTCTCTACATGGAAGCATGCTTCTGAAGACCATACAGTGCTGGTCCTCCAACCATCCTTCAGGTTTTTTCTCTCCTTCTTTCTTCCTTTTGGAAGTTATTTATGCTAGGTGTTATTGCCTATAGACAACAAACGAGATCTGGGTACTTACTGCCTTGCATCATGGGATATGGGGCTGCCTCGAGCTGGTAAAAGTGACTCTCGAGCTTAGCAAAGTGCCGAGTCGGAGCCGAGGATCGGCTCCGAACCCATCAAGCAAGAAAGAAGGCGAGAGAAGACAACTAACATGGAACGTTATGGTAGGTACATAACTTCTCATTTGTTCAGATTGCTTTTGGAAAGGTTAGAGTAGATGGGGAGGCGTAGAGAAGGGTTGGATATAAGGTGTGTTTGGGCAATAGTGGTCCTAGCTGAGGAAGTAAGAAAGGGTTTAAGCCTGTATAGGGAGCCAAGTTTTCTATTTACAGATTTAATGGTCAAATTAATGTGAGAGTCAAAGTTAAGATTATTGTCAATTGTTACACCCAAAAGTTTGATGGTTGTGTCTGGTGCTATTATAGTTCCATTTTTGGATGTAACTGTGAAATAGATATGGGAAGACTTTTGTGTAGGTGTAAACAATATTAACTTAGTTTTGTTAGGGTTGAGGAGGAGACTGCGGTTATGGAACCAATTTTCAACTAAGGAAAAACTTTTTGGGTATTGGTCTGCAGTTCGGTAGTGGAGTCAACGGCACAGATTAGTGCTGAGTCATCGGCGTATTGTAAGTTGGTGGTTAGGGGAAGGGAAGCACTCAAACCATTAATAAAAATGGAAGAAAGGAGAGGTCCCAACATTGATCCTTGTGGGACTCCCAGGGTGATGGGGAGTTCTCTGAGATTTTGAGCTAACTCTACTCTATTAAAACAAAAACTGAGCACACATACTGAACAGTCTGAATTCAAGGAAATGCAGGATATGTTGCATGCAGCTGAACAGGTGGGCAAACATACTTTACAATGTGGATTTGATTCGGTGGAAGCTTCCTGTAGAGCAGCTGTTACCGGCTGTGTCATACGTAGACATGCTTGGTTAAAAGAACAAACCCTTCCTGATCATGTTAAAGCAAAATTATTGGATGCACCTTTACAGCAGGATGTTTTATTTGGTGTCAAAGTAGAAGAGGTTTTAAAGAAAATGGAGGATAAGGCAAAGTCTATGCAGACGGTCAAGGATTTTTTGCAGGTACAACCCCCTCATTTCAGCAGAAATTGCCAACAAAAAGCTGGTCCTTTCCAGATTCAGACAGATCACAGAGGGGCAAATACAGATGCCCAAGGGGTAGAGGTCAGTCACAAGCCCCTTACAAACCTCGCCAATGGGTACTGCTACCCAGAAAGGAGGAGAAAACAGGCCCCAAGCTAGCAGAAGACAAACACAATGACTCAATCCACAAACTACCAAGCAAATCTCTCCTGGCAGCTCCCTTGGGAGGAAAATTAGCACTTTTTGCAGACAACTGGCACATCATCACAAAAGACAAGTGGGTCCTAAACATTGTCTCTCAAGGATACAGATTCCGCTTTTATACCTTACCAAGGATAAAAGGAATGCCAAACCTGCCACCAAATCAATGGGCAGAGGCACAAAAACAAATTACAGATCTCATGGACATGAGAGCCATTCAACAGGTACCTACACAGGAGCAAGGACAAGGATTTTACTCAAGACTCTTTCTAGTCCCAAGAAAGGACAAAGCATGGAGAACCATTCTGGATCTTTCAATTCTGAACACCTATCTGCAAGTACCAAAATTCAAGATGCTAACACTACAGCAGCTTCTTTCCATGCTGGGCAAGAATGCTTGGCTAGTAACGTTGGACCTCAAGGAGGCATACCTGCATGTCCCTGTCAGACAAAATTGCAGAAGATACCTCTGCTTCTTTGCAGGTTCAACGCATTATCAATTCTCTGCACTGCCCTTTGGCTTATCTACTGCGCCCAGGGTCTTCACAAAATGCCTGGTACCAGTAATTGCATACTGCAGACAAAGAGGAATTCAAATATACCCATACCCGGACGACTGCCTTATTCAAGCAGAAAGCAAGGACATTCTTTTAAAGCATCTGGCATTTGTCAAACACCTTCTAAGTTGCCTAGGGTACACAGTAAATGAAAAGAAATCAAAACTAGTGCCCTCACAAAACATAATATTCCTGGGTGCCAGCTTGAATACAACGGCCCAGATGGCTTATCTCACGCCAGACAAGCAACAACAGCTGACTCGATATTTCAAAATAATAGCAACAAAGACCCAACTCCCTATAAGAAAAATTCTGCAGGCCTTGGGATTCATGGCATCTTGCATACTACTAATGCCATTTGCAAAACTGCATATGAGGAAATTACAATGGTACCTGAAAAGCGTATGGACTCAGCACAGCCACAGCTTGCAAACAATGATGCCACTCATTCCCTGCCTTCAGCAAGAGTTTCTATGGTGGGCACAGGCATGTCACCTCAACAAGGGTCAGCCTTTCACCTTACCCACAGCCAGGCAAACTATGACAACAGATGCATCGGACTATGCCTGGGGAGCACACATGGCAGGACAGTGCATTCAGGGCAAATGGACTACAGATCAGAGGCATCTGCATGTCAATCAGAAAGAAATGCTAACAGTACAGAATGCTCTAACAGCTTTCAAGGACCTCTTACACCCAGGACAACTAATAATAAAGATGGACAATACCACAGTAATGTGGTACATAAGCAAGGGGGCACACATTCCTACCCTCTATGCAGGCAAGCAATGATCTTGTGGAACACTGCACTGTCTTACCAGGTTCAATTACAAGCACAATTCCTGCCAGGAAAGAAAAACACATTGGCTGACGACCTAAGCAGAAACATCATGGATCCACACGAGTGGAAACTAGATCCACAAGTATTTGCAATGATACAAATTCACCAGAAAATCGCCAAAAAACAACTGGAAACGCAGAAAGAAGCCGGAAAACACAACTCAAAAGCCGGTAATAGTGTAAAATAATTTAATTTCCGCTTTCGTCGCAACTTCATCAGAATACAAAAAACAATGACACTGGAACAGTTTAAATAGCCTATTCAATTAAAAAATCAATCAATTAATCTGTATAAACAATGAAATAAACAAATGTTAACCATAAAATAAAAGCTCATACATTAAAACAAGCTCTCAAATCTATATCGTAATTTTTGTTAATGGTTAATTTACGATTTTTTAAAAAACATTTCAAATTGATGCTTTCGTTTAATCCAGGATAGACATCTGATTTTAATTTAATCTGCCATAAACATTCTCTTTGTTCGATGTAATTCTTGAAGTCCCCAGCCCTTTTATCTGATTTACATTTTTCTAATACTGAAAATAAAAATTTATTAAATGTAACGCATGAGATAGAATGCTTATATAAGGCATTATTGTAATCTTTAACTTTAATGGCATATAAATGTTCCTTAATACGAGTTGCTAAAGACCTTGTTGTCATTCCCACATAAAATGCGGGGCAAGAGGAACAAATGCTGACATAAACCACTCCAACAGTGTTACAGTCAATGAAGTCAGAAACTTCAATAATCCTGTCAGAAGTAATAATATTTATGTAAGGACCCTCAGATATGTATCTACAAATGTGACAATTCTGACATCGGAACATGCCTTTTTTATTTTTCAAAGAAACAGAGTCCTTAGTACAATGTTGTTCTAGAATGTTTTTTAATGTGTTCGTCTTACGAAACACAAATTTTGGGTCTTTGCCCACTAGTTGGAAAATATCTCTATTACCTTGTATCACCTTCCAATTACTTTGAATAATATTTTTAATCCTATGGCTGTCAACACTCATATCGAAAGAACAAACAATGTCATTACTAGTGCTTTGTTTTTTGCCATAGGTAAAAATAGTGTGAGTGTCATGTAATATTGCAGGAAATTGAGTCACTCTTTTATTATATACTTCAACACCTATCTCAAATAAAAATTGCTCATTATATCCTCGCTGTGTGAATAGATGAGTAATAAAATGAAATTCGGAAACTAATGCTTCATCTTTGGTAGTCATTCGACAAGCTCGAATGAACTGCCCTCTGGGAATGTTTTTCTTGATGTGTGTAGGATGTCCACTATTATTGTGTAAATATCCGTTGGTGAATGTCTCCTTTCTGTGAATTTTACTGTGAAATTTTTGTTCTTCATTGTCCCACCAAATGTGGGTATCCAGAAAGTTAACTGCAAGTACTACATCACCTAATGTAAAATTGATATAACTAGAAAAAGAATTAACTTTGCTAAGAAATAAATGAACTGTGTCTATGTTTCCTTCAATAATAAAAAACAAATCATCTATAAATCTACAGAAGAAAAGAATGTTGAAATATTCTTTTAAAACTGGAATAAATTCTAATTCCCACCATGCCATCACAAGGTTGGCAAAGGCAGGTGCTGCTGGTGATTCCATGGCTACGCCACGTTTTTGTCTGTAGTATGCTTTACCAAACATAAAAAAATTGTTCTCTAAAATAATATCCAAAAATCTGCATATAACACTGATGATGGAATTGTTAAATAAATTCTTGTTAACTAAATAGCTACGAACTGCATCAACCCCTTCTTCATGGGGAATGCAAGAATAAAGAGAAACAACATCCATTGTGAACATGACATGTTTGGAATCATCAAATATATCTGTGGAAGCACTATTGGAGAAAGCTTAAATTTTTTCCAAAAAGTGCCAAGAATCCTGGATGTAAGATGTATTCTCACAAATCAAAGGTCCCAGTAGGGCATCAATAATAAGAGAAATACCTTCGGTAACAGAATGTGGAGAAGATACTATGAGACGTAAAGGTGGATTAGACACATTTTTGTGAGTTTCAGGAACTCCAAAAATGACACCAATCTTAGGTTTATCAATTAAACAAAAATTATATAGCTTTAAATTAATCTCACTAGACATTAAAGCATCATAAAGATGTAAATGTACTGTTCCAAAACTCTTTAATATTTCAAAATAAGGAACAAGTTCATATTCATTAGTGTTATTTAGCAATTCTAACATGTTAGCATTGTATTGGTCATGTCCCATGATAACAATGTTAGACCCCTAATCACTTTTCATGAACCTAAGTTTCCCTGTAAGAGATTTCAAATTACGTAAGGCTGTCCTTTCTTGAACTGTTAAATTATCACAGAAATGAATATTTGACTTGAATAGATGTTCAATATCCTTAATACATAAATCTTCGAAGGTTTTAATAGTGTGGTGAAGACTGGGGACATAACAGGAAGGTTTATTAAAACATTTGTTAGATTCAGGTATGTCATGCATCAAAAAGGATAAATTTAATTTCCTGGTGTATTTTTTCAAATCAATTATGGTTTTACCATAGTTAGCCCTTTTATTAGGAATAAAATTAAAACCATAATTGAGAACTGCTAGTTCAGAACTATTAAAAGAATATTCAGACAAATTAATAATACCAAAACTATCAGAATTGTCTGAATTATTGTTTAACATTCGTCCCCCGACGAATTCGAGCCCAAAAAAGTACGGCTCCTGGTTAAAATGGAACTATGTTAAATTGTCAATCTCGCCTTCATTCTTGCTTGATGGGTTCGGAGCCGATCCCTCGGCTCCGACTCGGCACTTGCTAAGCTCAAGAGTCACTTTTACCAGCTCGAGGCAGCCCCATATCCCATGATGCAAGGTGGTAAGTACCCAGATCTCGTTTGCCGCTTCGCTTATGAGGTCCTCCTTTTACCAGCTCCTGGTAAGTGATTCACTATTTTGATATTTAAGCCCCTTTTTGCTAAAAACCCTTTAATTTTTAGTTTTAAGTTAATTATATAGATTTTCTGACAGAAAATCCCTGTCTCTTCTAATTTTTTTTAGTCAAACTTTACCCATCCCATCCATTCCCTGTTAGGGTGTGTGTGTTTGTTTTTATAGTAATACCTTTTTGGTATTTTATTTAATTTAATTCTTGACTGGTGTGTGTGTGTGTGTGTTGTGAAGCACCATGTCAAAGGAGAGGGTCTCAGGTTTTAAGAAGTGTGAGTCGTGCTGTCAGAAGATGTCTCTGACAGACGGTCACACTTCTTGCCTGTATTGCCTGGGGCCTCTTCACCTGCAGGACTCCTGTGCTATTTGTCATTCCTTCAGCCAGAGAGTCCTGCAGGAAAGAAACAAGCTGATACTTAGGGGCCTTCTTAAGCGGAGGGCTCTCCGGCTAAGTCGGCTCCATCAAAATCAGCCAAATCTTCCAAGGCCCAGGCTTCTGTGTCTAAGCCTGCGGCCTCGGCTCCGACTTCGTTCTGAGTCGAGATCGGCTCGGCTGGAGCGATTCTGGCTTAACAAAGACTTCGGCACCGATGGCTATCGGTGCCGATTCTGCATCGACCACCGTGTCGGCTCCGATCGGTTCCGACCACCATGTGGCACAGGCATCGGTGTCGGCTCCGATCGGCTCCGACACCGTTACTTTTGTGGCTGTATCGGCTCCGGCTGGGGCCGATGCATCGCAGCTTCCTGTCGGCTCCGATAAGTCTTCGGCTCCGACAGGATCTATAGTATCGGTTCGATGGCTCATTCCAGGAAGAGGTCGAGGTCTCCTTCCTTGGAGCCGATACTTTCGGCTCCGGCTTCACCTCTCCTTTCGGAACGGAGCCATCGGAGCCGATCTTCAAGGTCATCCAGACTTTCAGACCATGACCTAGAGAGTGGTCAGCAGATTACTTAAGTCACAGGTACTGGCCCAAATGTTACATAGTCCGTCTCAACAGACGACTGTTGGTCCACACCCCGTTACAGTTCCTCCTTCAACTCTACCCCAGAGCTTGGAGTTGGAGTCTTCAGGAATGGTTACTGCTACGGCTGGAGGACAGATACCCCCTTCTGTTCCTTCAGCCTCTACTCTTATCTCCTCTTCAAGACCTTCCTTAGAGGGATTCGGTGGTCGGGCTTCCATGGTCTCCTCCGAGGGGTGAGTGGCATCGGACCCTTGTCGAACCCGCTCTTCCCTTGGAGCCTCGGCCTTGGTGAGCTCGGCTCCGACATCTGCCTCGGAGACTTCCCTTCGGTGGTCCCTGGGTTCCTAGTTCTTGAACGGGTTCTCTCGGACCTGCCTGGGAGGGAGCATTCGAGGTGATGAAGAGTGTGCTGGCCACTGGTATCAGTCAGCAGTCTGTTCCGTAGCTCCTCCCTCTATAGTACCTGTTGACATCTCTGCCACTTCTCTTGCTACAGGACCCAGAGATCCTCCGACTCAGGTTTCCCCATTGGGAATTTCCCCTCTTCCGAGGATTCTCCTGATGTTTGGGAGATCCTCCTAGGAAGAGGACTTGTAAGAGGAAACATGTAGACTCCCGAGTCTGTCACTTCAGATACTGACTTTGATGAGTCAGAGGGATCCCCTAGATCCCCTCTGAGGATGTCTCCTTCTCAGACATCCTAGAACTCCTTAAACAGAGGGAAACTGGCCCACCAACAATCCCTCTGAGGATGAGTCAGTATACCTAGAGGCGTTTGGATCTCGGCCCTCCACCTCCTGGGTGTCTCCGCCTTCGACCCCTTATGCAGGTTATTGCCCGAAGCGTGGGCAGCTCCTGACTCTGTAGAGCCAGTCCCTAGGAGGCCTTCAAAATTTATCACTGCCCGGGTGACAAGCAATTCCTCACTAAGGGTGTCCCGCTGATGCCATGGTGGTGGCTGCGGCCACCAAGAAGGAACTTGCAGATCCTTCCGTGCCCGTCCATCCTCCTAATAAGGACTCTAGGACCATGGATAGGTGCAGTGGCGGATGTTTTCCTCAGCGACCTTTGCTATCGTTCGCTGAATTACCTATGTCACTTCACCAGACTCCAGAGGGATATCCTTAAGGAGCTGGGTGAAGTAGTACAGGATCCTACAGCTGCAGGAGCTCAAGAAAAGATTGCTTCGCAGCTAGGAACCCTTAATTCCATTGCAAACTCCTCCATGCGGCTAATATCTTATGCTGCTGATGGAGCCAGTAGAGCCGCAGGTACAGGTGTGGCTCTTAGGCGCCAAGCCTGGATGCGGCTATGTGATTTTGCTGATCCCTTTAAGGCGTCCTTCACAAATTCTCCCTTTGATGGGTCAGCTTTGTTTGGCCCTCAGGTGAAGGAAACTTTGACCAGGTGCGAACAGGACGGCAAGACTCTTTCTGCTGTAGGAGTCCGTTTTCCACCCCTTCTAGACCTTATCCCAAAGGACAGAAAGGTGGGAAAATGTGGTTCCGTAAATCCCAAGGAGTCACGCCCGGATTCACGTGGTCAGTTTACCCCTAGAGGCAGAGGGGTAACAACAACAGGCGCGCTCTAGAGGCAGAGGGGTCTGAAAAACCAGGAAACAGAGAGCCTCTCTCTGACAAGCCCTTTCAGCATCCCTGAGATGTTGCCCGGCTGTCCCTCCTTGGAGGCAGTCGGGGAAGATTATCACTGTACCCAGAAGCCTGGCATTCCCTCACTCAAGACAGATGGGTACAGTCGATCATATCCAAGGGTTACATAATTCCTTTCGAGGAAAGTCCCTTCCCCTCAAATTCCCTTCCAGATGTACCACCGGTCTAAGGGAAATTGCAGAGTTAGAAGTCTCAAAACTACTGCAAAAAGAGCCATTCAGCCAGTTACAACAGACCATTCAGAGCCGGAATCTACTCAAGGTTCTTTTGGTCCCCAAAAGGCGGGAGACTGGAGACCAATATTGGATCTCAGCAGACTCAACAAGTCTGTCAGGAAGACAAGATTCGAATGGTCACTCTTCAGTCAATTCTGCCCTTCTTACAGAAGGACAACTGGATGTGCTCAATAGATCTTCAGGATGCGTACTATCACATCAAAATTCACAGACGCTCCAGGAGATTTCTCCGCTTCGGCTGGGGTCCAGTCATTTCCAGTTCAGAGCCCTGCCCTTTGGTCTCACTACAGCCCCCAGAGTGTTCACCAAATGCATGGCAGTGGTCACGGCTCACCTGAGGCGTCAAGGATTCCAGGTGTTTCCGTATCTCGATGACTGGCTCCTGTCAGCCACCACCAGGCATCAGCTTATACAAGCCAGGGATTACACAATAAACCTTTGTTCTCATTTGGGCATCTCGATCAACTTGAAAAGTCATCCTTATCGCCCTGCCAGTCTATTACCTTCATAGGCGCAAACTTAAACACTGTTCGGATGTCAGCTACCCTTACAGATCAAAGAGTTTCAGATATTCAGAGTCATGTCAGGATCATTCTGGCCAACAAGAAAGTACAGGCCAGAATGGTTCTAAAGGTATTAGGTCTCATGGCTGCGGCCATTACTCTTCTTCCCTTGGCTCGATTCTACATGCGCCTTCTTCAGTGGATGCTGTTCACACAATGGTCATACCAACAACTTCCAATCGTCACCAGATTCTGGTGACACAGACATGCAAAGAGCATCTTGCTTGGTGGATCACATCTCCTCAGGTTCACCAAGGCAGGTACTTTGTACCCCCATCCGCGAAAGGCACAGTCAGCACGGAAGCGTCCCTGAACGGGTGGGGGTCATTATCAGGGCAGGATGGTTCATGGGGGGCGGGAGCCGTCCGGGTCCCATCTGGAGATAAATGTCCTGGAGAAGAGAGCAGGGCTTTTAACGTTGCAAGCCCTCAACGACTTTATTCCTGTAGGGACAATTGCAGTCCACACAGACAACATGTCTGTAGTTTGGTATATCAACAAACAGGGCGGAACCAAGTCCTACCCCTTGTGTCGAGAAGCGCTCAGACTATGGCAATGGGCGATCTCCTCTCATCGGTTTCTGGTAGCAACGCATATCCCTGGGAAAACCAACATTGTAGCGGACAGATTGAGCAGAGCTATTCTCATGCCTCACGAGTGGTCTCTCAAGCAATCTATAGCGGAAGAGATTTTTCTGGAATGGGGTCGTCCATGTTGCGATCTTTTTGCTACTCCCCAAAACAGCAAATGTCCAGACTTCTTCTGCCTCTTCCCTCCATCAGGCCATCCCCCCAGAGACGCTCTGACCCAGGATTGGCCCCAGGGACTTCTTTATGTCTTCCCTCCATTTCCTCTGATCCCTCAGGTTATCCAGAAAGCTACCATTTTGAGAGCCAAATTGATTCTCATTGCCCCTTACTGGCCTCGACAAGTTTGGTTCCCGTTCCTCCATCATCACCTTTTGGTGCAGCCGTGGCATCTGGACCCAGTGCCAGATCTTCTGATTCACCAATCGGGTCAGCTGCACCGGTCAATCCCTTCTCTCAACCTCACAGCATGGTTGCTCCACTTCCTTCCTTAGCCAGGCTTCCTTTGATCTCTAACCCAGTTAGAGACATCATAGTAACCGCTAAAATCCTCTACCAGGAGGATTTATACAAGCAAATGGAAACGTTTCTCTTATTGGGCTAAGGCCAAGAATATTGATCCTTTACTGCCCCTGTTCAGGCAGTCCTGGACTTCTTAGCAGAGATTTTTCATGCAGGCTCCTCTTCTTCCACAGTCAGAGTTCAATTGGCTGCTATTTCCAATTTTCATGTCGGGATAGCAGATCATAATATTATGTCCCATAGGCTCTGCAGGGCCTTCTTGAAAGGAATTTTCCTACTAAAGCCTCCAATCAGGAATCCTCCTCCTCAGTGGGATCTAAATTTAGTGCTGACATCCTTGATTCTTCCCCTTCGAGCCAGCTGTTTCTTGTTCCCTGAAATATCTTTCTTGGAAAACTTTATTCCTAGTGGCTATTACATCGGCCAGGAGGGTGTCTGAACTTCATGCTCTTTCGGTTCGACCCCTATTTGGTTTTCACAAAGACAGAGTATCTTTGAGAACTAACCCAACCTTTTTGCCTAAGGTCGCTTCAAAGAACAATTTGAATCAATCCATTGATCTCCTGTATTTTTCCACAACTATTCAGATAGGGCTCAACAAAAGCTACATTATCTTGGTTTCCACCGTCAACTTAGTTATCATTTGGTCAGAACAAGAAAATTTAGAAAATCTGATCAACTTTTGTTTCCTATGCGGATAATAAAAAGGCCTTCCTGTCTCTAAAGTGACTTTGTCTAGATGGCTTTCTTCGGTCATCTCTGAAATTTATCTGCACAGGGGAAAACAGCTGTGCACAAAACCTAAAGCACATTCAACTAGGAGCTTAGCTACTTCTACAGCTTTTCAAGCTAGACTTCCTTTGGACACTATTTGTGCAGCGCCACTTGGGCCACTCCTCACACTTTGTTTCCCATTACAAATTGGACTTGGCCTCCAGGGACAGAGCCAGTTTTGGCTCTACAGTCCTCAAGAGTTTGTTCCATTGAGCCACCCAGGATAGAGGTGCTAGGGGCGGTCCCATCAAGCAAGAATGAAGGCGAGATTGACAACTTAACATTAAGAAGTTATGTACCTACCATAACGTTCCATGTTAGTTGTCTTCTCTGCCTTCTTTCTTCGACCCTCCCTCCTTCCCCCTGGCCTGGACAGACCTTGTTATAAGAAACTGTTATGCTGAAGACCATTCAAACCTGGTCCTTCTTCCATCTGTAAGTTTTCTTTCTTCCTTTGGGAAGTATTTTATGCTTGGTGCTATTGCCCTTTGTCATCAAACGAGATCTGGGTACTTACCGCCTTGCATCATGGGATATGGGGCTGCCTCGAGCTGGTAAAAGTGACTCTCGAGCTTAGCAAGTGCCGAGTCGGAGCCGAGGGATCGGCTCCGAACCCATCAAGCAAGAAAGAAGGCGAGAGAAGACAACTAACATGGAACGTTATGGTAGGTACATAACTTCTTATTTTACGCTGTCTATTTCTTGTCCCTTCTTTTTGTTTTTGTGACAGACAAGGGGTTCGTTCAAGTCACTTTGCTTTTTAGTTTTGTTAACCAAGCTAGTTGCAGAACCATCGCTAGAATTCCCAGGTGTAGAACCCGTTATATCACTGCTGGTAACTTGCCTGTCCAATTGTTTGTCTCTTAAAATATCAATGCAAGATGAACCAGCAAGTACCAACGGAGGGAATTCTACATTGTAGTTACTGGAATGTTTGCTATGATCAAACCTAACTGCAGCTGTTCTCAAAGAAGTAGACTGCATTCCTGTAGCTGCTTCCGTATGGTACCGTCTATTGGAAGACTGTCCTTGCGAGTGAAAATCGCGGTTCCGTTGGTTAGGTACAAACTGACTGTAAGCTGTTTTATTGCGATAACATGCAATGCCCCTCTCCATTTTGGACTGTTTTCTGTTGGTGACAACCTTTGTGTGTTCAGATAACTCTTTAGTAAAGAAACAATATAAAGAGTTCAAATCATCACCTAGCATACGTTCTTTAAGACCGGACTCTAATTCCTTAATGTCATTAAATATCAAGGACATTTTTTCTATGTTGTTATCTATAAGTAACTGTAAGAAGCGAAGACCTGCTTCATTAAAAAACGAAATCAAAGAGTCAAACATAGGATGCCCCACTCCAACTCCATTGGGACATTTAAAAAAAACGTAAGCCTTTAGGGACTATCCCTAGTTCAATACATTTCATAAAATAACAATTTTCTAAATCTAGGGATTTGTACCTTTTTAGAAGTTTGAGTAAAAGGTCTCGTTGTGTGTTTATGTGATTGTCACCATTCGTGGACGAATTCCATTTGTATGTATTAAATGGATTATCGTAACGATTTAATAGTCCAGCACAGTTGGCATTATTAACTCCGTCTATGTTGTTAACCACTCCTGGGTTAACGGCTGTTCGTAAATCTGAAAAGGACGAACTGCCTAAATTAATCGCTGTCGGTAGTTCCTCACATGCCCCGATTGGGCTAGGTGCATCAACGGACTCTGTAGAGTTACTGTCACACATTAAAAAACATTCTAGAACAACATTGTACTAAGGACTCTGTTTCTTTGAAAAATAAAAAAGGCATGTTCCGATGTCAGAATTGTCACATTTGTAGATACATATCTGAGGGTCCTTACATAAATATTATTACTTCTGACAGGATTATTGAAGTTTCTGACTTCATTGACTGTAACACTGTTGGAGTGGTTTATGTCAGCATTTGTTCCTCTTGCCCCGCATTTTATGTGGGAATGACAACAAGGTCTTTAGCAACTCGTATTAAGGAACATTTATATGCCATTAAAGTTAAAGATTACAATAATGCCTTATATAAGCATTCTATCTCATGCGTTACATTTAATAAATTTTTATTTTCAGTATTAGAAAAATGTAAATCAGATAAAAGGGCTGGGGACTTCAAGAATTACATCGAACAAAGAGAATGTTTATGGCAGATTAAATTAAAATCAGATGTCTATCCTGGATTAAACGAAAGCATCAATTTGAAATGTTTTTTAAAAAATCGTAAATTAACCATTAACAAAAATTACGATATAGATTTGAGAGCTTGTTTTAATGTATGAGCTTTTATTTTATGGTTAACATTTGTTTATTTCATTGTTTATACAGATTAATTGATTGATTTTTTAATTGAATAGGCTATTTAAACTGTTCCAGTGTCATTGTTTTTTGTATTCTGATGAAGTTGTGACGAAAGCGGAAATTAAATTATTTTACGCTATTACCGGCTTTTGAGTTGTGTTTTCTGGCTTCTTTCTGCCTTTCTGCGTTTTCTATTTGCAATGATAGCTCATAAATGGGGGCGCCCAGACATAGATCTGTTTGCAAGCCCCCAAAACTACCAACTTCAAAAATTTTGCACAATGACATTCCATCCACAAGCTTGGAAAGTGGACGCCCTCTCATTCAGTTGGAAAACATTAACGGTGTATGTCTTTCCTCCACTGCTTCTTCTAGCAAAAGTACTGCTGAAAGTCAGATTAGAGAGGCCACAAATGATACTCATTGCACCAGACTGGCCACACCAGCATTGGTATCCAATTCTAAGGAACATGGCCCACGGCCCACCATGGATTTTACCACAAATTCCTCACCTGCTTACCCAGTGAGACAATCAGATTCTACACAGCCAGCTCAAGACTTTAAACCTGGCTACATGGCAAATTGCCTAAACAACCAGCCAACACCTCTATCCAAAGCTGTTATGGATGTCATTCTGGAGGCCAGGAGGCCCAGCACCAGGAAAACCTATTCAGACAAATGGAAAAGATTTTACGCCTGGAACCAGGCTAAAGGCCAAAATCCCCTTGATCCTAACATTCCTCAGATTCTACAATATTTAACTGAAATGTTGCACAAAGGACTTTCCTTTTCATCTATTAAGATCCACGCCTCAGCAATTTCAGCTCATTACAACACGGATCCTCCTTTATTCTCACATCCACTCGTAAGACAGTACCTCAGAGGGGCTAAGAACATAAGACCACCAAGGAGAGCACCAACACCTACTTGGGGTTTCAACTTTGTTCTGGAAAAGCTTACACTGCCGCTCTTTGAACCAGCTTTTTCAGCTGATTTAAAATTTATTTCATGGAAAACTGCCCTGCTGCTAGCAATAACCTCAGCTAGAAGAGTCTCAGAGCTACAGGCTCTAATGGCAGTGGAGCCTTTCCTCATTTTTCATCAAGACAGAGTCTCTCTACGAACTAACCCTTCCTTTATGCCAAAGGTGGTATCCAGTGAAACCATTCATTTGCTCACCTTTTTCCCAAATCCCCAGAACAAAGGAGAAAGAGTCCTCCACTCTTTGGACATTCACAGGCAATTACGTTACTACTTGGATAAAACTAAGGCTTTCAGAAAGCCTGACCAGCTCTTTGTAGCCTATGCTACAGGATCCCAAGGAAAAGCTATCTCAAAACAGACCACTTCTAAATGGATAGGGCATTGCATAAGTTTCTGCTACATGCATCATGGGAAACCTGTACCTGCAAACATTAGGTCCCACTCCACCAGGGCTACAGCTACATCAGCAGCCTTTCTCAGGGGAGTGCCAACCAAGGATATTCTGGAAGCTGCAACTTGGAGTTCAGTGCACACCTTCACCAAACACTATCACTTGCCTCTGTATTCTAAGACTAGAGCTGGTTTTGCCACTGCAGTTTTGCAGGGCCTACTAGCTTCTTCTAACCCTGTTTAACTCCACCTCCCATCCTTAGCTTTGGGATTCTACCCAAGTGTGATGACTGCAGCAGGGTAACACGATGAACATAGTACAGTTTTGTACCTACCATAAATGTAGATGTTCGAGTGTTCACCCTGCTGCAAACCAGGTTACCCTCCCTCCATCCCCTCTGAACTAGCTGAACTTATCTATTCCACTCTATCCTATACAACCTCTGTGGTGTATCTGCTTGTGCCTAAAGGTATTGTTTTATTTTTATCTCTCTCTCTCTCTCTATATATATATATATATATATATATATATATATATATATATATATATATTTTGCCTACCTACTGGGGGCACCTGACATCTGGGGCAAGAAAAACTGAAGAAAATGGCATTGGATGCCTCTTGTCTGACATCAGGGAAGAAGCGATAGCAACCGACGCTGGACCAAGACTTTGGAACTCGGGCCGACTGCGGGACCACCTGATGGCAGGATAACCCAAGTGTGATGACTGCAGCAGGGTGAACACTCGAACATCTACATTTATGGTAGGTACAAAACTGTACTTTTCTTTGTTTGCAAGGTACAGAAACTTTCTCAAATAGGTAAAAGACCCAATCAAAGGAGATTTTGGGACAACTCGCAGCAAGATTCCAAGAGTTCTATACCGTCCTTTCCCTACAAGCCAGTTTGTTTATGCATATCAGCTTCCACCTTCCCCACCACCTCTGCCATTCCCAGGTTCTTCTGTCCCAAATCTCTTTCACCCCCCCCCCCCCAAAGAAAAATTTGGCAGTCCATAATTTCAGACAGATGGGTTCTACCAATCATTTTGAGGGGTTACAGAATGTCTTAGATTGCTCCTTCTCACCTTTAAGGGTTTCCGCAGCCTCCACCAAAACAGGTGCACCTTATTCTCTCTCTCTCCTTTAGAGACCTCTTCACTTGGGGAGCAGTTCAGTTGGTCTCTCCTCATCAAGAAGAAAAAAGGATTCTACTCAAAATGTTTGTGGTTACTAGAAAGGCGAACAGTATAAGAAACAATTTTGGATCTTTCTTTTCTCAACAAAGTTTTAAGATGTGAACCCTCCAGTCCTTACTTCTGTGATACTTCCTCATGCCTTTTTGATGACATTGGATTTAAGGGATGCTTATCTTCATATTCCCATTCCTACTCACCTGGATTGCAGGAAATTAAGGGTTTACATCTCGTCTTATTTTCATTTTTGCTTTACCCTTTGATATTTCCACTGTCCCAAGGGTGTTCACAAAGTGCCTAGCTCCTGTCATTGCCTTCTGCTGGCTTTGAGCAATTTATAATTTTCCTTATCTGGACAGTCTCCTCATTGAGGCTCCTTCCCAAGAGATTTTACTAACTTGTGGATTTTTTTCAATCTGGGGGGTCACTCTGAAGCTAAAAAGTCTTAATTCTATCCCAGGATCATATTTTCCAAGGATGCAGACTCAGTACTGTGTCAATGACCGCTTTTCATCTTGCAGACAGTGCTCTGTTCCTGTCATATTATTTTCAAAACATCCTACCTTTGAATGTGACTTCAGCAAGAGAGAGATTTTGAGAGCCCTATTGATACATGGCATCAGTGATTCGTATGATACCAGTCTTGGCATGAGGAAGATTCAGTGGTACCTCAACTCCATTTAGACTCTGCAGTTAGCCTTCCTAATTCCTCTCTTGCCCTTCATCAAAAAGTTAAATGGTGGCTTAACCAGATGACACTCAACCCAGGATTGTCCTTTAAAGTTCTTTTTTCTAAGCACAAATTGTTCACAGATCCCTCAGATCTGGCATGGGGAGCTTGTTCCAAGGGCATCAGAATCCAGGCGAGTTTGGCCACCAGAAGAAAGGAAGGACCACATCAGAGGAGTAGCTGGTTCAACTAGCGCCCTGAGCCAGACCCATGAATTAATGCCCCACCCCTCAGGTCTTCAGGTGAAGAGCATAAAAACAAAAAAAAACACTGTGATTAGGTACCCAGGGCAACGAAAATGCAAGATCCAGTCAGGTCCCCTTTCTATACCCTGTTCCTCATCTGCCTCTTTCCTGACATTTTATTAAAAATAAAATGGAAAACAAAATCTATTTTGCTTTTAAACTGTAGCAAGCTGCTTGCTACAGCTTATACCACACGTGTTACAGCACTATGTTTTTTACTTTAAAAGAAATGAAGGCACTTGTCGTAGTCCTTCGGTCTCTATATTCTCAAGGAACCCAGGTCATCTTCAGTTACACAGGCAAACACCACTGTTATGTAGCTCATAAACAAGTAAGGAGGCACCAAGTCTTACTGCCTCTGCAAGCTAGCTTTGATTGCGTGAGACACAGCAATTCAATACAGTGTCGTTCTTTTAAGCTGTGTATATTCCCTCAGAAAGGAAAACATGTGGAAAGCTTTTTGTGCAAATCCAGAGCATACCCTCATGAATAGATACTAAACAGAGTGACCTTTCTAGTCTTTTTCCTCATTGGGGTACTCCCCAGATTGAGCTATTTACTTCCAAACACAGCAGCCAACTTCGGCTGCTTTGTTCAAGAGTGCCATGCATTCAGGATAGGAAAACTGGTGCATGTCTTTCCTTTGGAAGGGGAGATTCCTATATGCTTTCCTTCTACTTTCTGTGATAACCAAAGTCCTTGTCAAAATCAGGACAACAATCCAAACCTCTTGTTGATGACTCTTTTTCGGCCCAGAAAGCATTGGTTCCCCATTGTCTTCCACTTGGCCAGGGGGAATCATCACGTTACCACAGAACAAAAGTCTAATTTACCTCCAATTTTACAGACCTTGAATCTGATTCTTTGTTGATAAAATTTTAATCCCTTTTCGGAACCACTTTTCTGAAGACATGCTTGAGGTTTTAGGAGGCTAGAAAACAAAATATAAGGAAATCCTAAGTTTCTAAATGTTAAAGAATCTCCTTATGGTGCCCCTAACAGAATCAGGACCATTATCAACTGGATATTCCTAATAATATTGATTACTTGTATGAGCTGCTCAGTTGATGGGCTGGCATTTTCTTCTTTTAAAACACATAGCCATTTCTTTCTGCCTATCTCTGGCTCCACCTCCTTCTTCTTGTTTGAGGTCAAGTAGTTTTTGAAGGGTGTCCTATACATCAAGCCACCTGAACTATGTCTTGGAAACTCCATTTCCTTTTGAGCCTGTGGTTTCTTCATCTCTCATGTTTTGTACTTGAAAATGTTGACTGCCTTGGTAGTCTTCGACTTTAACAGTTTCATTGATTAACTCCACTCTGACCACTTCAGAGCTGGATGTGTCCTGGAGTCGAGGGGTTGACTCCAAGGCTTTCAGAACCTACCCTAGCTCTGAGCTTTGGCTCTTTACAACTCATCTCCATTGTCTGTCTTGAATTCTAAAGACGTGGTGTCCCACGGAAGACTTTTTTTCAGGGTCTTCATATCCAATAAGGTCTTCTTCACACCCCACCTCGGCTTCAGCATTTGAGGAAATCATCTCCCACTTGAGAGAGGAAGTAACCTGCACTTCAGGCGATCCAGTGCAGACCTCCTCCATTTCTGGATCTTCTGTACCACATAATCACATTCTGGCTCAGCCTGCACCAGCTGACCCCAAACCAATCCAAGTCGTAGGTCTCCTGCTACTTCTGACTATCTCTTGGTATCTCCCCCTGATGGATGAGCATAGAAAGCACAAATGCAAGAGGAGGCCTTTAGATTCATCTCAGTTGCCCTTGCTTTTAGGACTACTGAGGTAAATCTGAGTACAAAAAGAGGCCTTTAGATTCACCTTAGTAGTCCTTAATGGAAGACACCAAATCTTGTTGAAGGGGAAGAGTCCCCCAGATCTCCCCTGAAGGACACCTCGTGGTGAGCTACAAAAATTAGTCTAGACAGTGGGGAGGTTGGTCCACCGATGCTCCTTCTCCAGAGCAGTCTATATTCCTCTAGCATTTTGATGCAGGCCCATCTATGACCTTGGTTCCCCCCATCCCCCAGCAGACTGTTAAGTGGAGTTGGTGTCCCAATGGGCTTGGATGGAAATGAATGAGGGTAGAGCCTGTCCCGCTGAAGCCAGGCAAGATTTTGTTGTCCTCAAAGGATAGGGTGCATTGGAGTAAGGGACTGCAGTGGATGCCATTGTGGTGGCTGCTGCAACTAAGAAGGAACTTTTGGAGGGAAATATAACTGTCCACCCCCCCCCCCAGCAGGAAGTACAGGGTGCTGGACATGTATGGGAAGCATGTCTATGCTTCAGTGAATTTTGCCTTATACGTACTGGACTACATAGCTCAATAGACCAGACTATAGAGGGATTTGATGAAGGACCTTTCAAATTCCCTGACGGTTTCCATGATGGTGTAGTTCTTTAGGGCTTTGTTGACTTAGCTGTCACCAGCAATATCCATGCATCTCTTGTCTAATGCAGTGGATAGTACAGCTAGAGCAAATAGGCACTGTTAATATTCACTGTTATTCCAGGATGTGACACTGTGATTTCATGGAAAGTTGCAAGACTTCCTTGTTGTCTGCCCCATTTGATGAGTCAACTTTATTCTGACCCAAGGTCAAGGACACTTTAACCAGGAGTGAACAGGATGGCAAAACTTAATCTACTGTTGGAATCCATTTCTTCACACCTCAGGAGTTCTCACATAATCAGAAGAGTGGAAAACCATTTTTGGTTGAGGAAGTCAGTTACTCTCAAGGGGGAGATGATTTCCTCAGGACACTTCTGGTGACAGGAACCCCTTTGGGGTAGGAGGTACTTTAATGGACATCACCATACTGGCAGATGTGGACCGCAGAACTTGGGGATTAGAGGTCCTTTCACTGATCAACCTTTTTAGCATTCAGGAACAGTTACCTGACTGCCCTTCTCTGTAGACAGTTGGGAGTTACTTAACTATCCACCCTTAAAACTGGAGGGCCATAAACTCTTGATTCTTGGATGCTGAGAGTAATAACAAGAGGCTGTTCCATTCCCTTAACATCCCCTCGAAAAATTATGAACAAGACCTTTTGAGACATCCCACCTTGACAGAAAAGTGCTGCAGCACAGGAAGTCAACTGCTGGAGAAAAGAGCAATCCAAGAAGAAGTACCAGACCACAGATGATCCAGCATCTACTCGAGGTTTGTTTCGGTGTCAAAAATGAATTGGGACACAACGCCAACTTTGGACCTAAGCTAGTAGAATCAGTTTGTTCAACAGATGTCATTCCAGGTGGTCATGATACAGTCTACATTACGTCTACTGAGAAGAATGGCTGAATGTGCTCGGTGGACCTATAGGGTGATTGCTATCACATCATGATAGACAGGAGTCCAGGAATTCACTGGTTCACACAAGAGACTCTTTACTACAGTTTTGCTCTTCCTAGTGTATTGCAGAAAACTTAAAAAAATCCAAACTGAAACCTGTTCAAATCTTAGAAGCCCGTAGGTTGCTACTTGGACACCACCGCACAAATAGCCAGGTTCCATCCATCCAGATTATCTAGGTGTCTTAAAGCTTCTCAAGTCTTGCACCATCACATTCCACTGACCTATCTGATTCTCTGACTTTTAAAATACATGGCTGCTGTTATCACATTAGTTCCTCATGCCAGGCTGTACATGAGGTACTTCAATGGACTGTCTGTTCAGTGTGCATTTCATGTTAATTGATGTAGCACCCCACTGGACTTGTCAAGGTTTGTAGACAGCATGTCTTATCGTGGCTGACTTCCCCACTGAATACCGTGGGATGTCTTTTTGTGTTTCCTCGGCAAAAGGCCACCGTAACCACAGATGGCTCTCCTTTGGGGATGTGGGGGCATTCAAAGGGAGGATGGCCCATGGGTATCGGGCCAAGGCCAACCTTTGTCAGTGTTCCAAAGATGCAGGTAGATCTCCGTGCTTTACAGGCCTTTCAGGATTGCATCCCATGGGTGTGTTAGCTGTACAGAAGATGATGATGTCTATGGTCTTGTACAGCAACAAGCAAGGCAAAACCTGGTCTTAACCCCTTCTGTTGAGAGGCCATGAGGGTGTGGCAGTGGACATTGTCTTCCCAGCACTTTCTCATTGCAGTGCACCTCCAGAATTAAGTCCAATATCTTAACAGACAAACTGAGCAGGTCAAATCTCCTGCAAAATGAGTGGTCTCAACAGATTTATAAGAACCCTAGTGAGTGAATGTAAGATAATTTTTCTTCTTTTGTATATTGTCAGCTGATATCCACCTATGATGTTGATATATGTAGTTCCATAGCCATGAAGTGGTAGCTGCAGTTGTTATGCAGTTTGAGCACAATTTCATTTGTCCTTTTTGATGATTTCTGGAAAGCTTTACTGTCAGAGATTTACAGATTTATAGTTTCCTGTTGGTAAATATCTCAGTTTTCCTTCTTTTGCTTCATTTTTGGGGCTATTTCTTTACTCTGTAGGTACAATCTTTTAAAGATTACAGAAAGTTGTTTATGATTAAGAACAAGCAATTGGCTTTAATGATTGTACTTGAAATTTTTCATTTTTGGCAACGAGAATTCAGTGTCAACCCTTTCAGAATATAAGCTAAAATGACAGTCATTGTGTATTACATAGTTGAATAGAGTGACTATTTTATTAAATAATAGGAATATGTGTACTGAATCACATGATAAATAATTAAAAAAAATACCCAGAGCACAGTCATCTCTTTTTGACTGAGCGATCTTTTGATAAAATTAAATGTCTAGTTTGGACACAAATAATGTGTAGTTTCAGTTTTAAGTTGATGTGCTTTTCTTCATAAGTTTGTTACTGTAATTTCTGTATTACATGGGAAAATGTATATAATATTTTTGCCTTCTCTTTTGTATCCCAGTTCTGGTAGAGAGAATCCCTTGGGTGCCACCTGAATGCATTTTAGATCCCAAAAATCTCAGTCAGGCTGCTGACAAATGGAGCTTTGGTACAACATTATGGGAGATTTGCAGTGGGGGAGACAAGCCACTGAATGCCCTTGATAGTGCAAGGGTAAGTATTGTGTTTTATAGATGATTTGATTGTGTTGTTTATTTATTTTTTTTTAATTAAAACACGGACTGCTTAATGCACTTAGCCTTAGTCATGAAATATGATAAATGATCAGTAATTCAGGAGATGGATTTTGTTTGTAGGCCTGTTTTCTTGTACAAAAGCTTTAGTTTGTATAGCATTTAGATGCATCTGTCAGTTCCTTACTGTGGCAGCTGAAAGAAGTGTATCACATGTCATTTGCCTTCTTTGTCGTTTGTCAGAATGATCAATAATCAGCACAGACACTGTTGACATGTTAAGCAACCCCAGAGACTGTTTTTTTTAGCCATTGCATTTCATTTTCTGTAGCTAGTTGTTGACATATTGATATACATCACTATATACTACAGCAGTCATTTAATTGACCACTGTGGCAGTCAGTTTAATTTATTTATATTTTAAAGGAATAACAGCTAGCAGTTACTGTTTTCTGGTGTGTCTAAACTCTATACTTTTATTTTATTTTTGTTTTGTTATTAAATTATATTTTTTGTTATTGTTTGTAGAAAATTCAGTTTTATGAAGACAGGCATCAGCTTCCTGCACCAAAATGGACTGAACTGGCAAACCTTATAAACAGCTGTATGGATTATGAACCTGAGTTTAGACCTTCATTCCGTGCCGTAATAAGGGATCTTAACAGTCTCTTTACTCCAGGTGAGTTAGTAGAAAGCAAAAACTTGTGTGTTTGCAGTATCTTTATTTATCTGTCATCTTCTCATACTGAAAGGTTAAATCTCCTACCAAATTTACATAATCATTATATGCAGTAATGTATAGGTTACAAGAGGTCAAACATTTCACATTTTAGGAAATTTGTTACTGAAATTCATAATTTACAAGACCGTATCCTGGATCTACCACTGTAAAGTAACCAAGTAGCCAAGAAATGGGAACAGAAATGCACATCTCATTTACATAATTTTGGATTTCCATGTCTGATTGCAATTATAATAATAATAGTCTGTTTTCTGTTCAGTCTTGGTTATCATGCCAACTGTTCATATTTTTGACAAACTGTGAAATTATTTTGTTGAATTAATCTTGTCATGATGTCCTTCAAGGATGCCTCTGCAGTCATCACATATGGGTTGTCCTGCCTCAGGGAGCCCTTCGGTCGGCCGGATTCCAAAGTCTGGGTCCGGCGTCGGCTGATGTCGCACTTTCCCCGACGTCAGAGCGCCTGGGGTATAAAAGCATCAGCCGACGCCATCTTCCTCAGTCTTTCTTTCCGCATAGTGCCCGAAGCAGAAGCAGTTCGCAAGTGCCGGTCGGCCAGCTCCTGTAATTCAGCTACCGAAGACTTCAAAAAGCTAAGTACCCCGTTGGGGACTCTTTCTTGCCTCAGCCGATGTCAGATAAAGTTAATAATTGTTTAACTTGTGGGAAACAAATACCTCATAAGGATTTCCTCTCTTACTGCTTCCCCTGCCTAGGCCCAGACCACGACGTCTCGGCCTGTTCAGCCTGTGCTTCCTTCAACCAACGCACTCTTAGACGTCGGGCGGAGTTTGCAGAGGATTTTTTTGGGGCTAGTTTTTCGTATAATATGCCGTCGGAGACTCCGACTTCTCATTTAGTTAAGAAACGGAAGGACAAGGACCGACACACGCGGGTCGCAGATGTCCTTCAAGGATGCATCTACAGTCATAACAAATGGGTTGTCCTGTCGTCAGGCAGCCCTTCGGTCGGCCGGATTCCAAAGTCTGGGTCCGGCTTCGGCTGATGTCGCACTTCACCCGACGTCATCTCTGCTGGTCTTCGGGTATAAAGGCATCAGCCGACGCCATTTTCCTCAGTCTTTCTTGCCGCGTGGCGCCCGAAGCAGAAGCTGTTCGCAAGTGCCGGTCGGTCAGATCCAGAGATTACTACTACCGAATACTACTTCGAAGACTTCTAAAAAGCTAAGTACCCCGTTGGGGACTCTTTCTTGCCTCAGCCGATGTCAGAAAAAGTCAATAACTGTTTAACTTGTGGGAAACAAATACCTCATAAAGATTTCCACTCTTACTGCCTGCCTTGCTTAGGCCCAGACCACGACGTAGCAGCCTGTTCAGCCTGTGCTTCCTTCAACCGACGAACGCTTAGGCGTCAGTCGGAGTTTGCTGAACAGTTTTTCGGCTCAGATTTTGCGTACATTATGCCGTCGGATCCTCCGACTACCCAAATTGTTAAAAACCGCAAAGAAAGACCGACACTCGCGGTCCGCGGTTTCGGCCGAAACCACGGTTAAGCAAGCCGCGAGTGTCTCGGTTTCGGCCAAAACCGAGAAAACCGGTCAACCTTCAGCCGAATCCATGACTACTACTGAGGCTCCTGCTACCTTAGTTGAATCGGCCTCTGAAGTTTTGCCTACTACTGTGGTTCCTAGTGATTTATCAGACACCATCCCTTTGGATGTCTCTACCCCAGCACGTGGTGCTGCTAGGCCTCCTGCAGCCATGTCTATTAAGGCCTTTGCCAGGGCTAAAGCAGCCAAAACTGTTAAATCAGTGCCTGTTAAGCCCCTCACACAGGCCCTCTTCTAGTTCACAAATGCTTACTCTGGCAGAGGATTTAATATCCTTAATTAGAGGATCCCAATCTCACCCAGACAGGGCCTCTCAGCCCCAGAAAAGAGACCTAGAGCAGAGCCCCCCGAGCCAGTGTCCTCTGATGATTCTTCGGATGACTCAGACATTACAGATCAGCCAGAGGCTCCTTTTTCTACTATGAAGATTCCGATGCTGAAGAATCCATTCCATCTGCCTCCCCACCAGAGGAATTTTCCTTTGGAGAAACCTTACATGCCATGAGAGAACAATTCCAATGGCAGGGACAAGATTTCTCAGATTCAAGAAAAAGGCTTAGGACTTTTCTGCATTTACCACAGCATAGGCCCTTAGCTATACCTCCAGTACTGCCTGTTGTGGATGATGCATTTAATGATGTTTGCACTGCTCCTGATACTTTGCTTCCAGCCCCTGCCAAACCAGATAGATTTTACAGGGTGCCAGACACTCATCACCACCTATACAAGGCCCCACTTGCAGATCCTGAGACTATATCCCAGGGGCCTAAGGCAGTGGCCTCGACTTCAGCAAAAAACCCTATTCCTTCTGAAAGGGAATCCAGGTCCTTAGAGAGATGGGGGAAAAAAGTTTACACCTCTGCTACTCTCTCAGCTAGAGCTCTAAACTGTCAGTTTCATATGATCCAATACCAAGAGTTTATGCTTGATCAGTTAACTAAGAAGCTGTCCTCTGATGACTCCTTAGATAAGAAATATGTTTTAGAAATGGTGAATAACATTCAGCAGGTTAGTAACCATTCTTTAAAATGTGACTATGATGCACTGGAGGCTTCATTTAGATCAGCCATGACTGGCACAGTGATAAGAAGGCATGCATGGTTGAAAGAACAGGTCTTGCGGATCATGTTAAAGCAAAGCTGTTAGATGCTCCTATGGATAAGGCCAGTTTATTTGGTACACCTGCTCAGCAAGTAATGAAGAAAATGGAAGAGAAGGCAAAATCTGTACAAACAGTTAAGGATTTCTTACAGGTTCAGCCCCCAAGGTTTAGCAGGAACTGGCCTGCCAAAAATTGGTCCTTTCCAGACTCCTCAAAATCTCAAAGAGGCAGGAATAGGCGCTCTAGAGGCAGAAATCAATCCAGAGGAGGTGCCTACAGAGGACGACAGTGGCAAGGCAATAACTGAGGCACAGACACAACCACTGCCACTGCAACAGGACAAACACAGTGACTTGGCTCTGACACCGCCTACCAGGGAGCAAATAGCAGCACCTTTAGGCGGAAAGTTAGCCTTATTTTCGAAAAATTGGCACTATATCACAAAAGACAAGTGGATTTTGCAAACCATAGACCAAGGCTACAGGTTCCACTTCCACACCTTACCAGTAAAAAGAGGAATGCCAAACCTACCTCCAAATCAAAAAACAGAAGCTCTAAAGCAGATAGCTCAATTAACAAAGATGAGAGCTGTGGAAAGAGTACCAATAACAGAACAGGGCAAAGGATTCTACTCCAGACTCTTCCTAGTACCAAGAAAAGAGAAAAGTTGGAGACCTATTCTCGACCTGTCCGTCTTAAACACATACATCATTGTCCCAAAATTCAAAATGCTGACCCTACAGCAACTTCTTCCCATGCTGGGCAAGGAGTGTTGGCTGGTAACTCTAGATCTCAAGGAGGCATACCTGCACGTCCCCATATGACCAAATTGCAGAAGATACCTCAGATTTCTTGCAGGATCAGAGCATTATCAATTCTCAGCATTGCCCTTTGGCTTATCTACTGCCCAGAGTATTCACAAAATGCCTGGCATCAGTAATCGCTCACTGCAGGCTACAGGGAATCCAAATTTATCCATACCTGGACGACTGCCTGTTACAAGCGGACAACAAAAGCAAGCTGACAACAGATTTACAAAGAGTCATTTGCTTACTACAAGCCCTGGGATACACAGTCAATTTAAAAAAGTCAAGACTGATACCATCCCAAACAAGAACATTCTTGGGTGCGGAATTGGACACAGTAAAACAAATGGCATTCCTAACTGCAGAAAAACAAGAACAACTTCCTCTTTACTTCTTGGCATTAACAAAACAGAACAAACTAACAGCAAGAAAAGTACTGCAGGCCTTGGGCTTCATGGCATCATGCATAATCCTGGTCCCACATGCCAGACTGCATATGAGAAAACTACAGTGGTACCTAAAGAATTTATGGTCTCAACACAGGCACAGCTTAGAAACCGAAATCCCACTAATCCCATGCCTGAAACAGGAGTTCCTATGGTGGGCTCAAGCATGCCAGTCAACCCCAGGCTTGCCCTTCCACAACTTTCAAGCAAGCCAAACCATCACAACGGACGCCTCAGACCTAGGCTGGGGGGCACACATGTTGGACAAATGCATACAAGGATTGTGGACTCCAGACCAGCTGCACCTGCACATAAACCAAAAGAAATGCTGGCAGTAAAACTAGCAATCCAGAAATTCAGACCATTCCTCAAAGAAGGCCATTTAATGATAAGGACAGACAACACCACAGTCATGTGGTACATCAACAAACAGGGAGGCACTCATTCATACCCCTATGCAGAATGACTCTGGACCTTTGGAATATGGCTCTGAGCTACAACATCCAGTTACAGGCAATATTTGTGCCGGGAAAAGAAAACATCCTAGCAGACTTGTTAAGCAGAACCACCTCGGATGCTCACGAATGGATGCTACATCCGGACATCTTCAAGGCCATCACAAAGAAATGGGGAATGCCACAAATAGACCTATTCGCATCCCCACTCAATCACCAGCTCAAAAAATCCTGCACAAGGACATACCACCCACTTGCATGGAAGGTGGACTCTCTATCCCTCAGTTGGAAAGGCCTGACAGCATATGCATTTCCACCTCTTCCTTTGATGCACAAGGTACTACTGAAAATCAAAGAGGAACGTCCAAGGATAATCCTGATAGCTCCGAATTGGCCAAGACAACACTGGTATCCATTGCTGAGGAGCATGTCTCAGAGATGAATGTGGTCAATACCCTGATGCCTTTGATGTTAACTCAGAACAACTACAACATCATACACCCAAACCTAAAAACCTTGCAACTGACTGCCTGGAACATCACATAGCAGCAACTAACCCAGACCTATCCCAAAGGGTTAAAGACATTATCCTTGAAGCCCGCAGACCTTCAACAAGAAGGAACTATGCAGGAAAATGGAAAAGGTTTGTCATTTGGAGCACTGAAAGAGGAAAAGATGTGTCGAACATAGACATTGCTAACATCCTGGAGTACTTGGCAGAGCTTCTACATACAGGCCTGTCCTATTCCTCCATCAAGATACATGCATCAGCTATTTCAGCAGAATACAGCTTGATCCACCTGTCTTTTCGCATCCTCTACTCAGGCAGTTCCTCAGAGGGATCAAGAATGTAAAACCTCCTAGGAAACCACCATTACCAGCATGGGACTTGAACTTTGTGCTAGAAAAATTGACACTCCCTCCATTTGAACCAGCAGCAACAGCAGATCTTCAACATCTATCATGGAAAACTGCTTTCCTACTGGCAATTACTTCAGCAAGGAGGGTTTCGGAGCTACAGGCCTTAATGGCAGTACAACCTTTCCTAATCTTCCATCAAGATAGGGTGTCCATGAGAACTAATCCTACATTTATGCCTAAGGTGGTATCCAGAGTGTCCTTAAACCAGGCAATCCACCTACCTACCTTCTTTCCCAATCCACAGAACAGGGGGGAAAGACTGCTGCATACCTTGGATGTACATAGACAGTTACGCTACTACCTGGACAGAACCAAAGGTAATAGAAAAACTGACCAGCTTTTAGTAGCCTATGCAACAGGAAGGGAAGGAAAAGCAATTTCCAAACAGACAATCTCCAAATGGATAGGAAATTGCATAAGATTCTGTTACTCTTACCATGGAAAACCAATTCCACAGAACATAAGACCTTATTCTACAAGGGCTACAGCCACTACCACAGCTTTCTTACGAGGAGTGGCAACCAAGGACATTATTGAGGCGGCTACTTGGACCTCCGTGCATACATTTGCCAAGCATTACAATTTACCTCTATACTCTAGATCCCGAGCAGGGTTTGCCACTGCTGTACTGCAAGGGATCCTAACTACACCATAATTCTTCGTCCTCCTCCCCTAGTTTGGCTATGGTATTCTACCCATTTGTTATGACTGCAGATGCATCCTTGAAGGACATAGTACAGTTTTGTACCTACCATAAATGTAGATGTCCGAACAGGATAGCATCTGCAGTCAGGATTACCCACCCTCCTTCCCCTCTGTGGTACTCCTAGGGTATTTACCCTCCTAATAGCTAGCTGGGGGGGAGTCTCTTATGGTGTATTTGTTTGTATATATGTACATACATGCTTATTTTTGTGTTTGCCTTCTACTATTTTGGAAACATTGGCATTTATCCAAAATTTAGCTTTCCAAGAGGGCAATTGGCATCTGGGGCAAGAAACACTGAGGAAAATGGCGTCGGCTGATGCCTTTATACCCGAAGACCAGCAGAGATGACGTCGGGTGAAGTGCGACATCAGCCCCAGACTTTGGAATCCGGCCGACCGAAGGGCTGCCTGACGACAGGACAACCCATTTGTTATGACTGCAGATGCTATCCTGTTCGGACATCTACATTTATGGTAGGTACAAAACTGTACTTTTCGGCTGAAACCATGGCCAGGCCTACCGCGAGTGTCTCGGTCTCAGCTGAAACAGAGTCCTTGGTACTTCCAATTACCGAAACCGCTCAGCCGACTACCTCGGTCCCGGAGGCCCCGGCTGAGTCTGTTGTTGAATTTCCAACAGAAACTGGTGTCCTGGAACCTTCCGACACCATTCCTTTAGACAAATCTACACCAGCACGTGGTGCAGCCAGGCCTCCTGCATCCATGTCCATTAAGGCATTCTCCAGGGCTAAAGCTGCTAAACTCTCAAAAGCTTTGCCTCCCAAGGTTATCCCTCAGGGACCCTCTACTGGTTCACAGATTCTAAGCTTAGCAGAGGATCTTATCTCTTTAATTAGGGGCTCTCAACCTCATCCGGACAGGGGATCTCAACCTCCTCCAGACAAAAGGCCCAGGGTTGAGCCCTCTGATCCCCACTCCTCAGATGAGGCCTCTGATGGCTCTACTCTCTCGGACCACCAGGAGGAGTCTTTTTCGGCCTACGAGGATTCTGATGCAGAGGAATCTATTCCCTCGGCCTCCCCTCCTGAAGAGTTTTCCTTTGGGGAGACACTACACACCATGAGAGAGCATTTCCAATGGCAGGGCCAGGAATTCTCTGATTCCAGGAAAAGATTAAGGACCTTTTTACATTTGCCTCAGCATAGACCTTTACAAGGCCCACTCTGCTGATCCAGAAACTATTTCCCAGGGCCCTAAAGGGGTTGCAGCTGCCACTGCTAAAAATCCTCTCCCCTCCAGAGCTTCAGAGAGATGGGGTAAAAAAGTGTATACTTCTGCTACTCTTTCTATGAGGGCATTAAATTGTCAATTTCATATGATACAGTACCAAGAGTATTTGTTAGATGAATTGCATAAAAAACTGTCTTCACCTGACCCCCTAGACCGCAAGTCACTTCAGGATCTGGTACATAACTCACAACAGGTTAGCAACCATTTCTTGCAATGTGGTTATGATGCATTGGAAGCTTCATGTAGGTCAGCTATGACTGGCGCAGTCATACGTAGGCATGCTTGGCTGAAGGAACAATCTCTGCCAGACCATGTTAAAGCAAAGCTGCTGGATGCTCCTCTGGAAAAGCAAAAGTTATTTGGCTCCACGGCTCAGGAGGTCCTAAAGAAATTTGCAGAAAAGGCAAAATCCGTACAAACAGTCAAAGATTTTCTCCAAGTACAACCACCAAGATTCAGCAGGAATTGGCCTTCCAAGAATTGGTCCTTTCCAGACACAGAGAGGTTTCAGAGAGGCAAGAACAGGCGTGCCAGAGGGTAGAGGGCAAGCTAGAGGCTCCTACAGAGGACGTCAGTGGCAGCCTCCCAACCAGACAGGTAATGCAGGACCTCCAACTGCTGCACAAGGACAGGCTCAATGACTTTACTTTGACACCGCCAACCAGGGCTCAATTGGAAGCACCTTTGGGCGGAAAGCTTTCTTTATTCTCAGAAAATTGGCACAGTATTACAAGGGACAAATGGACACTGCAAATAATAGACAAAGGATACAGGTTTCATTTCCACACATTACCAAAAAGAAAGGGCATGCCAGACCTGCCACCGAATCAAAGGGCAGAGGCTTTGAAACAAATTTCCAGCTTAATGCAAATGAAAGCTATAGAAAAGGTTCCTCTCTCAGAACAAGGCCAAGGATTTTATTCCAGACTATTCCTTGTTCCAAGAAAAGAAAAACAATGGAGGCCTATTCTCGACTTGTCCACACTGAATACTTATCTCATTGTGCCAAAGTTCAAAATGCTGACTCTACAGCAGCTCCTTCCCATGCTGGGCAAGGGGTCTTGGCTGGTAACTCTAGACCTCAAGGAGGCATACCTGCATGTCCCTATCAGACAAAGTTGCAGAAGACACCTCAGATTTCTTGCAGGGTCAGAGCATTATCAATTCTCAGCATTGCCCTTTGGCTTATCTACTGCACCCAGAGTATTCACGAAATGCCTGGCATCAGTAATTGCACACTGCAGACTTCAGGGGATTCAAATATACCCATATCTGGACGACTGCCTTATACAAGCGGACAGCCAACAAACTTTGGTACAACACTTGAATTATGCCATCCACCTACTTCAGGCCTTGGGATATACAGTCAACTTTCACAAATCAAGACTTGTTCCATCCCAAAGAATAACCCTTTCTGGGTGCAAATCTAGATACAACCACCCAAATGGACTTCCTCACAGAAGAAAAACAAAATCAACTACCAGATTACTTCAAAAATCTGACAAGACAAACCCAGCTGATTGCAAGGAAAATCCTGCAGGCCCTGGGTTACATGGCTTCTTGCATCCTTCTGATTCCACAAGTAAGACTGCATATGAGGAAACTACAATGGTACCTAAGGAGTTTATGGACTCAGCACAGTCACAGCCTGGAAACTTTGATACCACTCATTCCATGCCTTCAAAAGGAATTTCTGTGGTGGGCTCAAGCAAGCCAGTCAAACAGGGGTCTGCCTTTCAGCAAACCAATAGCCAGCCAAACCATTACAACAGACGCTTCAGACCACGGATGGGGAGCGCACATGGAGGGCAGATGCATTCAAGGTCTATGGTCACAAAAAGAGCTACGCATGCACATAAACCAAAAGGAAATGCTGGCAGTGATACATGCAGTCGAAGCCTTCAAACCCTTTCTGCATCATGGCCATCTACTAATAAGGACAGACAACACCACGGTTATGTGGTACATAAACAAGCAAGGAGGCACCCATTCCTATTTTCTTTGCAGGCTGGCAATGAATCTATAGGAACTTTCCTTGAAACTCAATATACAGCTACAATCCCAGTTTGTGCTAGGGAAAGACAATATACTGGCGGACAGCTTAAGCAGAAATATCATGGATGCTGCACCCAGACATCTTTCTACAGATAACACAATCATGGGGGAGGCCGGACTTAGATCTTTTTGCCTCCCCCCACAATCATCAACTGAAGAAATTCTGCTCAAGGACATACCACCCACAAGCATGGAAAGTGGATGCCCTCTCTTTCAGCTGGAGAACTCTGACAGTGTATGCATTTCCACCTCTCCCATTAATGACCAAGGTTTTACTGAAGATCAGGACAGAGCAGCCAAAAGTGATTCTGATAGCTCCAGACTGGCCAAGACAGTACTGGTACCCACTGTTAAAAGAGCCTGCCACGCACGAAACCATGGCCTCTTCCTCTATGGCCACTTCTACTGACACAGCACAATTACAAAACTCTGCATTCCAACCTGAAAACCTTGCAACTAACAGCCTGGAAAATACCTTGACTCCTCCTCAGGACAAGCTATCCCAGAGAGTGAAAGATATTATTATGGAAGCTCGCCGGCCTTCCACAAGAAAGGCATATTCAGCAAAATGGAAAAGATTCCACATTTGGAACACCACAAAGGGTCTAGATGCGACAGTGATGAACATGGCACATATCCTGGAATACTTGGCAGAAATGTTCCACAATGGTCTGTCTTACTCTTCCATTAAAATTCATGCTTCAGCAATTTCAGCAGAGTACAATACTGATCCACCTGTCTTCTCTCATCCTCTCCTAAGACAGTTTCTAAGAGGAATCAAAAACATCAATCCTCCAAGGAAACCACCTCTACCTACTTGGGACCTTAACCCGTGTTGGAAAAACTAACACTGCCTCCCTTTGAACCAGCAGCATCTGCAGAACTACAGTTCCTGTCTTGGAAGACTGCTTTCCTTCTGGCCATAACCTCAGCAAGAAGAGTATCTGAGTTACAGGCCCTTATGGCAGTACAGCCATTTCTTATTTTTCATCTGGACAGAGTTTCATTGAGAACCAATCCTACATTTATGCCAAAGGTGGTATCCAGGGTTTCATTAAATCAAGCAATTCACTTGCCTACCTTCTTTCCAAATCCACAAAACAAAGGGGAGAAACTTCTGCACACCCTGGACATACACAGACCGTTGCGCTACTACTTGGACAGAACTAAAGGTTACAGAAAAACTGACCAGCTGTTGGTAGCATATGCTGCTGGTACACAAGGAAAAGCAATTTCCAAATAGACAATTTCAAAATGGATAGGGAATTGCATTCGTTTTTGTTACTTCTTTCATGGAAAAACTGTGCCAGCTAACATTAGACCTCATTCCACGAGAGCCACAGCCACCTCCACAGCCTTCTTAAGAGGGGTGGCTACCAAGGACATTTTAGAAGCTGCTACATGGAGCTCCATGCATACATTTTCCAAACATTACAATTTACCTTTATATTCCAGATCCAGAGCAGGCTTTGCTACGGCAGTCCTGCAGGGCATTTTAGCTACACCATCCTTTACATAGTTCCTCCACCCCCAGATTGGCTATGGTACTCTACCCATATGTGATGACTGCAGATGCATCCTTGAAGGACATAGTACAGTTTTGTACCTACCATAAATGTAGATGTCCGATAGGTATGCATCTGCAGTCAGGTTTACCCTCCCTCCTTCCCCTCTGTGGTATTTCTTGGGTACTTACCCCTCTTATAGCTAGCTGGGGTGATCTATTATGGTGTATTTGTTTTTATATTATTGTGCATGTTTGGATTTTTAAATGCTTCTCTCCGAATTTAGCCTTCCTTAGAGGGCACCTGGCATCTGGGGCAAGAAAAACTGAGGAAGATGGCGTCGGCTGATGCTTTTATACCCCAGGCACTCTGACGTCGGGGAAAGTGCAACATCAGCCGACGCCGGACCCAGACTTTGGAATCCGGCCGACCGAAGGGCTGCCTGAGGCAGGACAACCCATATGTGATGACTGCAGATGCATACCTATCGGACATCTACATTTATGGTAGGTACAAAACTGTACTTTTTAGTTAGTCCTTACATAGTTTTATATCTACTGCATCTGATGGTTTACTGTGTGTGCACATATTATATCAGATACTTCTTACTTCACTGATGTTCGGTACTATGTCTTTATCTGCAATTGCTTTTGATGTTTACTCTGTATGTTCAGTGTCTTGGAGATTTTTTTCCTTGGGATTCCATAGAAAATGGGACTTTGCAGCTGTATGCCTCAGACAGAAAATTAGATAAAAATACATGCACCCATCCATTTAATAAATCTTCCAGAAATTTGTATCTGTGTGGTGCCTAATGTGGGCCACCCATTTTACATTGCAGACCTGCCTTTGTTCTTATTGAACAACACTGTAGTCTTAGCTAGCATTTCCTCACTTGCATCCTTTGTTGCCTTTTTTTACTGCCATTTACAGTTTGTGTTTAGTATTGTAAACTTGGTATCCAGAATGTTTCCTGAACCTTTGACAAATGTTTGAAGTGAAGGTCTGTATGATCCAGAATGTGTGCTTTACTGATTTTGGTAATTTGGCCACCTGTATAGTACAACATTTAAGAATCTTTCACATCATATAGTGTATATATTGTGTTATGAAGTATGTGACAGGAAAGTTTATTCTTGAAGTGCAGGAATAGCAGTCCAAGAAACCTTAGATCCATCAGGCTCCTCTGCCTCTTCCTCAGATCCGATGGTGGAGCCTCCAAAGAAGAAACTTAAGAAGTCTGATCCGAAGACTGCTACTTCACTGAAACTGTCATCAGACAAAATTGGCTTCCCCAGATCCTGGATTATCGAATCCAAAGCTTCTACCTATGACTAGATATTACCCCTCCATTGATCCGGTACTCTATCGGGTCATGTCTCCATTTTTATAGTCTCTCCGTCATTCCAGGTCTCCCTTTGGGGCTTCATAGTCTGATTCCTCCAGAATCTGACCAAAGCCAATGTGGATAGAATGATAAGAAGCTTCTCTCAGCTCAGATTCAGATGGGAGTTGTTCTGGCTCCTACCCCTCTGGTTAGGAAGCCCTCCATAGTTTTACACATCCGATCTTGGCTTCTTCTCTGATCCGACTAGTGGATTCAGAGTCCTTGGATCCAAATCTGCCAGGGACAATCTGGGTCAGATCCAAAGATCATTGTATCTTTGGCTCCATGACCTTCTTTGAGTGCACCAGCTCCAAGTGCATCTGAGCCGAAGCATTCCTGTCATATCCGAAGTGTTGGAATCAACTATGAAGTCTCTGCCCCTCGGTGCTTCAGCACTGGATAGTTCAGCTGCAGCCTCTGCCTTAGCTGGACTACCTTCGGGACATGGGGAGCCGATGGAGTGGAAGTTTCGAGGTAGTGGAGAGAATGTTTTCTACTTCTGCTGGACGGACGGTTCATCCCTCCTTGGATCTCCCCTGTGGATCCCATGTGTTTCTGCACCTGGAGCCTCATCACTATACTTTGCAGGGACAGCCAACCCAAAGTCTGCAGGCTGCCCAGCAGGGTATTACAATTTCTTCTTCTCTCTGGAGCACCACGCCAAAGTCTCTAGGAAGAGAAAGTGCAGGAGGAGGCAGTTAGACTCCCCTCAGGAGTTGGTCACCAAAGATATTGATTTTGAAGAGAGGGAGGGTCCCCAAGATCACCGCTTGATAACATTTCATTGGGAGACATCCTAGAGGTCCTTAAGCAGGGTGGTAGTTGGTCTACTGATAATCATTCTCAAGAGGAATCTGTATTCCTTGAGGCTTTGGCATCTGGCCCATCTACCTCCTGGGTAATTCCGTCCACCAATGAGCTCATTGACTTAATCTCTAAGTAGGAGTGGAAGGACCCAGACATGGTTGAGCTGATCCCCAAGAGACCCGACCAGATTTTGGCACCATCTCAAGGAAAGAAATATTGGAGCAATGGAGTTCAGTAGATGATGTGGTCGTTGCGGCAGCCACCAAGAAGGAGCTCACAGAACAAAGTTCTGCTGTCCATCCCCCTAACAGGGAGTCAACAGCATTGGACAGATTTAGGAAGCATGTTTATGCTTCAGCAACATTTTGCGCTCAGATCACTGAATTATTTGCCACACTTCACTAGATTGCAGAGGGATTTGATTAAAGAACTCTCCAAATCCTTTGCTGGGACCAGTACTTCAGAGGTCAGACTTCTGTGGCCTCTCAGTTGGCCACCCTACAATTGATTACTAATTCGTCCATGAGGCTCATTTCGCATGCAGCTGAAGGTACCTCAAGGGCAGCGGGTTCAGGCATTTCCATTAGGTGGCATGCCTGGTTGCTTTTGTGTGACTTGAAGAAGCCCTTCAAGTCTTCCTTCATAAATATGTTTTTTGATGGAACCTCTTTATTTGGCCCTAAGGTAAAAGTCACACTCCTCAGGTGTGAACAAGATGGAAAGTCCCTCTTCGCTGTAGGAGTTTGTTTTTTGATCCCGCAAAGAACCTTTTCCAGGAATTAATGAGGAGGTTGGAAAATGTGGTTCAGAAAGTCCCAGGATCCTTTTCAAGATCCTTGTGGAGATAGTTCCCTCAGAGGCAAAGGGGGAACTTGAATGGAAGACATCACCTACATGGCAGAGGACGCCTACAGAACCAGGGGTCCAGAGATTCTTTCTCTGACAGAGTCTATCAGCCTCCTGAAAGAATGCTCAATTGTCTACCTCTGGAGACAGTCGGGGGGTCATTTATCCCTGCACCAGAGAGCCTGGCTAGACATTACAAAATATACATGGGTGCAAAGGATTATTTCCAAAGATTATATAATTCTCTTTTCTATGCTACCTGCACCTGTATGCAAAATTCCCAATGTTCCAATCAGAGGAAAGGAGCAGCACTAGAAATAGAAAAGCTGCTAGAAAAAGTCATCCAAGAAGTCCCACCATACTAGATAGAATCCGGAACTTACTCCGGATTCTTTTTAGTGTCAAAGGAAATAGGGTACTGGAGACTGATTCTGGATCTCAGTAGTCTGAACAGATCAGTTCAGCACACCAATTCCTGATGGTCATGGTTCAGTCCATTCTGCCCTTTTTGTGCAAGAACAACTGGATATGCTTGATAGACCTTCATGATATGTAATATCACATAAAAATTAACAGACAGTCCAGAAAGTACTTATGCTTCTGGCTGGGAGCCGGTCATTACCAGTTCAGAGCACTGCCCTTTGGCCTCACCACATCCCCCAGGGTGTACATCAAATGCATATAAGTGTTAGCAGCTATCTTGAGACTGCAGGGATTGCGAATGCTTCCATACTTGGATGACTGACTCATAACCTGGCTGACCAGTTGTCTACTGATACGATCATGAGATCACGTACTCCAGACTTGCTCCCTCCTGGGGATTACCATAAATTTCACCAAATCTCAGTTAAAACTGCCTCAGACATTTGATTTTAGTATATTTAGGAAGATGCTATTAAATTTTAGAATGGCTTCTTCTAGGGAGAGGTCACCAAGGAAAGATCAGCTTATTGAAGATAGTGTTATTAAAGGTCAGAGTCTTAAATTTGAGAGTTTACAACAGTTTTTGTAGTGCTGGAATTTGGAGAAGGGGGGATTTGTTGTATAGAGGTGGGTTGATGGTCACTGAGGAAGTCAGCTAGAGTGGAGGGGTTATGGTATATATAGTTGGGAGTTAGAAGAGAGGATCCAATCTGTGTGTGTACTACCTATATTAGAGTATTTATTTAGTTGAGTGGGGGTATTGATCATTTGGTGAAGCCATAAAAATGAATGCTAGTTTTTGGAGCATTGCTGGAGAGAGAGAGGGCCAATGCTAACATTACCCATTATGATAGTTTTGTAGGAGATAGTATGTGAGATCCAGGCTAGGAAGTATTCTATGATAGGGATGTTGTCACCTGGAGGTATGTAGATTGAAGCAATGGCTATGGTTTTGTGAGTATTCAATTTGCAGTTAACTATGAGGATTTTAGCTGGGTGGAAGTTAGCAGCGGACGTTGATAAAGAATATAGGGTGAGATGTTCCGAGTAAAGTATGGCTACCCCACCACCTTTTTTTTTTTTGATATTCTATCTTGCATTATTTTGTCGCCAGGGGGTAGAATTTCTTTATCAGATAACTGATGTTTTAGCCTGGTCGAGAGGGCAAGTATGTCAGGAGAGTGCTGTGCTATGCAGGAGTGAACTAGGGTGACTTTGTTGAGCATACTTTGGATATTGAGAGAGAGTATAGTTAATTTTTTGGAAGTTTTGGAGCTACGTATTTGAGAAACTAGAGGTGAGTTGCAGTGGGAGGGGGCATGCTGGGATGAGTAAGAGGAGTTGTTGGTAGGACCAGGATTGGGGTGAATATCTCCAAAGAGTAGTTGGTTAAGTATAGGGAATTTCTGAATTCAGTGATTGAAGTTAGAGATAATGTTTTGTCTTTGTTTTACTGGTTGGTGGGATGGATAGGAATAATTTAATTTTGTGTAGGTGGGTATTATTGTGATGGTATAGAGTAGGGGCAATATGAAATGTAAGTTTTGTTGAGAGGTGTGTATTTATGTAGATAAGTATAGGAGGTAGATTAATGTGTGTGTGAGAGAGTAATGGTAGGAGGTAGAAATGGAGAGAAACAGGGAGTACAGATGTAGTTAGGATAAGATGTAACATTTTTTTAAGGAGTAGGTAGATGATGTGTAGAAAGGGGTCCCCTACATATTACCAAAATGCCACTTCACTGACTTTCACATGACAGAGCCGACAACACCAACAGGACATAATATCTACTGCTTGCAACACTGACAGGAAACTTACAGTGAATAACCCATTGGCCAACCCAACAAGCACACAATGGCAACAAACAAAACAAACTCATGTGGGGGCTTTGCCCCATACCCCCCATGTGGGGGCTGCACCCCCAATCCCCCTAACTAAATATACCAACTCTGAGATTGCAGTACCATGGAGGTAAGAGGCAAAGGTCGGCATGCTGGCCAAGGACTTCCTTACCTTCAGTTTCCCGTCGATGTTCCTAGTGGTTGGTGTTATGTCCTGTCGATGTTGTGAAACTCAATGAAGTGGTGTTTCGTTAATATGAAGGGGACCTGTAGAAAGATGAGTAGCAGAAGGGTAATGAGTAAGAGAAGTACAGTAATAGAGCTGGGAAGGGGTTAATTAATATGAGAAGACAGTTTAAGCAGATTACTTATGGTAGGGTGGAGAGTAGGCGGCAGGTATATGCCGATGTAAAAAGACAGGAGGTGTAGTTTATTGGAATGACAGAGTAGGGGGCTGGACTAAGGGAGGTGTGGTTATTAGTATGGCAGGAAGTGGAGGTGATAGGATGAATTGAGAGAAAGTAGGGAGAGGCTGGAAGTAGTGGTTATCTTAGAGTACAAGTCTAGTGTATGTGGGGGTGGGTGGGAATAGGGATGGGTTAGGGTAGCTGAGTGAGCCTGAGCAAAGTGAGGGTGAATGGAGCCGGTTGAACCCGACCTCTAGAGGGTCAGAAACAGTTAATAAAGTGTATGAGAAAGGGAGGTAAGTGTGGTGCATTCAGCCTATGGAATAAATAGTCATATTAGCTCACACGTTGTAGAATATAACGTTTGCTTAGCACAGAAATCAAATATCAAGTAAGGTGAATGTGGACTATCCAGAGATAAGCAGCAGGGTCTTTAGCACTGGAGTTCATAGGAATAATTTTCAGCACAGTATCCTTGACAGCCTCTCTTCCTTTTCCAGGAGTACAGACTGTCCGAAACCAGGTCAGATAAATAATCAAAAATTCCTCAGTTTTAGCCCAATTGATTCTACAAGCCTTGGGATCAGTGTGTGCAGTGATAGTTCTAATTCCACTAGCAAGATTTCATATGAGGTTCTTTAATGGATGTTAGCAACTCAGTGGTCCATTCTTCATCATTATATGTCCACGCAGATGAGAATTATCCAAGCATGCAAAAAATACCTTTGGTGGTGGATTTGCTCAGATCAGGTTCTACAAGACCACCCCTTCATTCTTCCTCAACCCAAGGCAATAGTGACCACGGACACATCCTAGTTTGGCTGGAGGAGGGGGCACTTCCTGGGAAAAAACGTCCATGGCACGTGGTCCCCTGAAGAGGCCACTTTGCATAATTTCCTGGAAATGAGAGCACTGCTGTTAGTGTTGCAGGCTTTCCAAGATTCTCTCCCTTTCAGCACACTTGCGGTTCAAACAGACAATATGTCTGTAGTTTGGTACATCAACAAACAAGGAGGAACCAGATCTTACCCTCTGTATTGAGAAGATCTCCGAGTCTGGCAATGGGCGACCTCATCCTTCTGATTTCTGATAGCAATGCACATTCTGGGGAAATCCAGTGTGATAGTAGACAAAGATGAGCAGTTCCATTCTACTACCTCACAGGAGGTCTGTCAACAAGAAAGTGGCAGAAATTATTTTTTGTTAATGGGGTCAGCCACGCTGCGACCTAATTGCATCGTCCCTAAACAGCAAGTGCAGCAGACTTTTTGCCCTAATCCCCCCACCAGATGAGTCACCAAGACACTCTTCCCCTACACAATAGGCCCCCCCGGTCTCCTCTGTATTTATCCTCCAATTCCCAAATTTCTGCAGAAATCATCCCAGTTTTGAAGAGTAAATTCATCCTCATCTCCCCTTATTGGCCTTGACAAATTTGGTTCCCCTCCCTTTGACTTTACCTAGTCTCCCCTCCTTGGAGTCTGGATCCAGTTCCAGAACTTCTGTCTCACCTGACAGGAATGATTCATCTGGATATCTCAAACCTGAAGCTGATCGCATGGTTTCTCCACTTCCATTGACAGCCAGACAACCTGTGCTGTCTTTTATCGTTCGACATATACTTTTGTACTTTGCCACAAGGCTCCAACTAGGAAACTTTATAGAAGTAAATGGAAGAGGTTTATTTTTGATCATAGCAGAAACATGTTGACTGTCTTACAGCACCAATGCATAGTCTCCTTGAATTTTTAGACACAACTTTCAACAAAGGAGCCAGCTCATCAGTTACTACTACTGTGATGACTTGGTGGTTGACTGCTGTTACTATGGTGTATGGGGTCCTGGGTTCAAGATCTGCATGGCTGTTTATTCCTAGTACCAACCTATGAACCTATATAGGAAATTCACCTCGGGGATCACATCAGTTGCCCTGGTAGACACGGGTCCAGTGTAGTAAATATTGTGGGAAGAAATAGCCAGGGAATTGTTATTTCTAGGCTTGTGTAGGCCCTAGGGCTGATAGCCTAGTACCAACCTATGAACCTATTAAGGTACAAGTAGGTGCCATTTCTAATTTCCATGTAGGGATTGAAAACTCCTCCTTGGCTTCATCTAAACTTTGTAAAGCCGTTTTGAGAGGTACACTTACTTTGAGACCCCCTTGTAAGTATCCAACTCCCCCATGGAACTTAAATTTGGTATTATAAACCTTAATTCACCATTCGAACCAACAGCTAAATGCGAGTTAAAATTTTTGACCTGGAAAACTATATTTTTGGTAACCTTCACTTCTAGTAGAAGATTGTCAGAACTGCAAGCACCGTCTTCTAAACCTCCTTATGTAGTATTTCATAAGGATAGGATGGCTTTATGAACCAATCCTGCCTTCCTTTCTAAGGTTGTGTCAAACTCAAATATGAACCAATCTATTAATTTGCCAGTTTGTTTTCAAGATTTTACATACAAAGGAATATATATTATACTTACTGGACAATCACAAACGGTTGCGTTTTTACTTTTGTAGAACAAAACATTTTAGAAAAACATCAGTTGTTGTCTCCTTTGTACATTCCAAATTAGGCAAGCCAGTCACAAAGATAACCTTAGCCAGATGTCTAACCGATTGTTTATCCTTTGTGTATAACAAATTGGGCCTTTCCTTACTAAAAACTTAAGAGCCAGTTCAACCAGGTCCATGGCAACATCTTCAGTTTTTTTTTATCGAGGACTTTCATGAACGATACACGTGCAGCTTTTACTTGGGTTAATCCTCATACATTTATTACTCATTACAAATTAGATCTGGTCTTGAAAGGAAGACCAGCCTTCGGCTCAACTGTGCTCAGGAGTATCCTTCCTTAAAGTCCTTCCGGGATTTCAAGTAGCTGGGGACTCTGTCGCAATTGTTGAGGAATGAATGAAAATTGACAACATATAAAAAAGTTACTTACCTTAACTTTCCATCTGTGTTGTCCATTTTCATTCTTCCTCAGCTCTTCTCCGATCAACCTCCTGCCTTTGAACTAATGACTTTTTGGGAGAGAGAGACCTTGTAAGGGAGCCACTTTTCCTTATGTTGAGCTTCAGGTATGGTTTTCTGTTTAACATGATGCTAATATTTCCTTTTATTCAATAAGCCAGGAAACAAGATATGAGCTATGTTAGGGGCTAGAGCATTATGGGTAAGGGAGGAGCTCAAGAGTTTCAGTGGCCATGAGCTGAAGGTAATGTCCATGTTAGATCCAAACCCAATTGTTGAGGAAGAATGAAAATGGGCAACACAGATGAAAGGTTATGGTGGGTACATAACTTTTTTTTTTTATTATTATAATACTTTCCATGGCTTTGTGTAAGCCACGGTGGTGCAGCGGTTAGCATTGTTGCCTCATAGCAAGAGGTTCTCCCGTTCGATTCTTGGCTGGAGCACCTTCTGTGTGGAGTCTGCATGTCCTCTTCGCGGTCGAGTGAAGTTAAAGACATACAGGTAGGTGCAAGCGTGAATGGGTGTGCCTTCGTTGAAGGTTGGGCATTGGGCTGGCAACTCTGCGCCGTAAAATCCACTGCCAATCATGAGCAGACCGGAGTTCCGCTGTGGCGACCCCTAACTGGGAAAAGCCGAAAGACTTTTATTTTCCATGGCTTTGTGGGTGAAGCTCTTCGGGCTGATGGATCTGTATTTTGTGGGGTCTGTGATGGGCCCTCTCTTTTGCAGTGGCATCACCACTACTGTTTGCAAACATCAAGGACAAAACCTGCAGCTAAACTTAGGTTAAACAGTTTTAGGAGGGACACTCCTAGTGAATTAGAACTATTAAAAAAAAAAAGACATATTATCTGGCCCCATGGTCTTAGAAAGTATGTTGTTCCTTTGTGATAATAGGGAGTTTGATGCATTCAGGGATATGTGGGTTTTGGAAAGAAGTATCTGGGGTAAAATTAGGACTGACTTTATTTGCTAGTGTATTGGCAATGTCTATATCTGAATGTGTGATTTGATGGTACCATTTTAAATAAGTTCAAAGCAATTTAGCTTTTTTCCCTTAGTTTCTTAACATACCTGAAGAAAGGTTAAGAATTGTCCTTAGCCTCAGAAGCTAACCTACATTTACAGGCTGCTATAGTAGATCTAATAGATCATTGTTAAACTTAACAGGGAGCTCCCATCCCTGATCAAATCAACCAAAGCCAGAAATGAAGTAAAATAGTCGCCCAGGAAAAAAACAATCACAAAGCCTTCTTGAGCTGTTAGAAACCTCAGAAACACTGCCCAGCACTCTACAGAGTTAGTAATACCACCTGCTCAGACCTAGAGATCATAGCTAATCTACTAGTGGGTAAATTTAGTTTAAGGTTCACCCCCCACAACATTCTCAGATCATATACCTTCATCTACACCCCTTACACAAATCTTCCAAGAATATGTTCTCAAGGTGCTACCCAAGGCTGAGAAGATTTTTTCTGTGGAGCCACATAACATACCAGGATGTCTACTGGCCAGCCTGAAACAGGACCTTAACCCCCCCCCCCCATGGCCTGCTGAAGGCTAATACTGAAAAGTCTATATGCTGGACAACTGGAGGACATCAACAGTCACCCCCCTGCACAAGGGTGGGATATCAAATAACCCACGTAGTTGTATACCTTATTAGTCTGACCAGCCTTACCTGTAAGGCAATGAAAAGGATCAGTGTGTGCCTCCACTCTGAAGAATGCACTTCACTGCTCTGTACAGGCTGCTGAGAAGGAGATTTGCAGCATACAGCAGCAACAATAATGTGAACACTGTAACAGGTTGTCAAAATCTGTACACTGCAGACCTGTAGGAATCCTGCAGTTCATTTAGTGGCAGTAATTATTCTCAAGTTTTTGATTCTTTGAAAATAAGTTTCATTACATTAGTGGAAAGAAGCAAAAGTACAGATTTTCATAAGTATTTTTTTCAGATCCTGCTACATATGGACCTCCTGACAGCAAGGGTATAGTTTGTAAAACAGATGTGCTTGACTCATAGCTGCATATTTAAACAAAACTCTTTCTTTTTTTCCAAGAAGCACATAATCCACTTAGAATTTTTATGATTTTGGGACTCCATGTGCCTGAAACATTGTACTTTTTTAGGTTCTGTTCCTTTTGTTATTTCAGCCAGCAGGGTTGGATAAGTTAGGAAGTATCTGTTTATTTTTCCAAGTGAGAGTGCATTTTCTTGTGTTTCACTGGCTTCAATTAAAGATGCAGTAACTGTGTAACAGGTTGAGATTAACAGTAATGTGTTACGTACCAGTAATAACACTGTATTACTTGGAAATGGTTATTGAAGTAAACACCGAGATTAGACTCCTAGTATGATCCTTGGTTCATATATCAGCATTACCAGGTGCAGGCTTGGTTCTAGAGAAGTCTTGCGTTTTCTAGTGTTGCTGTTCAGCCAGCCCTGAAAACAGAGACAGATGGCCGTCATTTGCAAATTACCTGCCTACTTTCACTTGTGCTCTTGGCACATAATATTGTTGCATTAATGTTAAATTGCTGAATATGCTACTGACAGCAAATTTCATTGAGCTAAAGTACCATTCCTTTCACCCTTTAAGGCATTTAGTTTAAAAAAACTGTAATGAAGTTTACTATACTAACAACAGCAGTAAAAACATTTGGGTAGAATAGTGAATATAGCTAATACCCTAAAAAAGAAAATGATGAAAAAAATATATATCCATGTTTTGTGCATGTTATGGATGAGTTCAGAGCCTCAAACAGTGCTTCAGTTTTTATCCTGATTTAAATTCTTAAAATTTAAGGATGCTTTTTATGTATCCCTGATGGTTGACTTTTGGTTTGTTGAAATTTACCATTGCCAAGCACAGTGTCATGGAACACATGCAGTGAAGTGATTGAGTCTAATTTCATCAACAATATTTGCGAGATCCTGGTTATTTAGATTATTCTTTTGCATCTGTGTGAAAGTTTGTCTGTGAATTTGAATGTGTCTTTAAGTGCAGGAAAGGTGAGTTCCTTGTGTTTGAGAATTTGATGCATGGTTGGAAGGGTGCTGTGTCTGAAGGCTTTTGCGCATGTGGTGGGGTTTGAGAGAAAGAGGAGTGTTTGGTGTCTGAGTGATCAGTTTGTTGTGTATGCATGTAGTCTGGAGAGGAAGTAGTGAGCTTGTGGGTTACAGCTATTATGCACTGTATGTATGTAGGTTGCTATGGCTGCTTGTGAGGTGTGCCTTCAGGTGCTTGCATGTGAACAGCTGATTAAGTGAGGGGATTGGTAATTTGGCTGGTGCACTGTGTGTGTGGATGTTGGTTGCAGTGTGTGTCTGGGTGAATAGTGCGCATGTATGTTTTTGAGTGAGCCAGTTATTTGGGGGTTGGTGAGAATGTGGTGCAAAATAGGAGTTTATATAGCTCTGTGACCTAAGCAATACTTACCCCAGAGATTTGTTCTATTAATTTGGGGGAAAAGGAGGGGGCTTGCTCCTGCATAAAAAGGGTGGCTTTATGTGGTGTCCAAGTCGTGGATATTGAGTGCTGAGTTGGCTGAATGTGTGTGCCTGTGAATTTATTTATGATAAGTGTGTTTTACAGTAAGCAAACTAGTCTGTGAGTGCTTAGGCAATGTTTTTTGATTAAGTGGCTCTCAACTAGCCAGCTGTTGCTCTTAAGCACTGTTTTCACTCTGCACATCTTGTGCCATGTGCAGATTATAATGTATTTATTTATTTATGTGCTTGTAAATCACAGGAGTGGACTGATACAGGTCCATATTCAGCCACATCTGGAACATGACGCCAAAACATAATTACATAACATTGAGGCTCTATTTTCACACTTGGTGAAAAACACACAGAAGAAACTATCAACAGTTTGAGAAATTATGCAGTTTAGTAGCAGGTATGCTAAATGCAGTTGATTGAACAGCAGAAACAACACTGCTGAAAAGAAATGTTGCTTTGGTTAGCTATATATATGTACGATATAAATCAAGACAATGATAATGTTTAGAGAAATGCAATATTGGTGATTAGTTATGTACAATACAAAAAGTAAGATCTTGCAAAGTAATGAGCTTTGGTTGTATGTAGTAGTATGTACATAGATTGCATTTCAAAGACTCGGTGGTAAGTCATCTTAAAAATGAGGGATGTGGAGAAAGACTAGCATAGGTTGTTGGGAGATGCTAGAATCACAATTTATTGGTTTGCTGAACTTACCTATGTTTTAACAGTAACACTAATTGACTTATTACTTACTTCATTGTATGGTTTCATGTTTTTATTTCTAAGACTGTACTGAGATGTTTGTTTGAAAATGTATGTTGTAAATGCTGCTAATATTTTCCAGCAATCCCAGCTATATAGTAACTGATTGTCTTCTTCTGTAGATTATGAACTACTGGCTGAAAGTGACATATTGCCAAACATGAGAGTGGGTGGATTTGGCTTTTCTGGAGCCTTTGACAATCAGGATCCCTCACAGTTTGAAGAAAGGCACTTGATATTCCTACAGCAGCTAGGCAAGGTAGGAAGAACTTTTGTTACTTTAGCAAATAGGAACTGTAAGCTGGCTGTGAGAATGTGTTGTGTGTCAGACACATCAAAAACAGGTTGTGTACAGTATGATTCTCTCATTGATCTTACTGGTAGGCATTGTAAGCCCCATGGACCCCATCCCCTAAAGAGAACCTGTGGGGATTAAGGCTACTTAGGGTATGGCTTTTAATTTCATGCCCCAAACATATTTGGGTGTCAGCAGAATATCATAACCAAAGATCCTAGAGTACCCTTTTTAACTTTTAATTACAGCATGGTGCTAGTCATGAGTAACAGTGCCAAACTGCCAGTTATGATCATTGCTTGTTTTCCGGTATAGTTCAGCTTTTACAGCTTTCTTTCATTGTTAGTCTGTAGGAATGCCCAGGTACTAATTTTGAAAGAAGCTTCTAAAAGCTGCTATTGTATCTTGCCACTGTCCTAACATTTGAGGTAGTTTTAATCCAAAAGCAGGCTTTTTTGATGTTTTCCTTGGTGCATGTTAGCTTGTACACTTTTCAGTGTTAGTGTGCCTGTTTCAAAAGGGTTACCTTTTTTCCCTCGGTTCTTTCCCATCCACACATTGTGGAAGTCAGTATAATTCCTTGTCATTTATTGTGGGTATCTTACATTTGTTTTCTTGTAACCATTTAACTGATTTCCGTGGGAAACGTCTGAAAGAGAAAACAGCCCTTGCATTTCTAATATTCCTCATTTTTAAATGTTATGCAGCCAGAGCATGCCCATAAGCAACTTTTCATGTGATTTACAAATCATTGGCAACTTGTTGTTTTCTGCAAATTTCATCCTAGATAAGGATGTGCTACAGACTAATAAACATAGTAGAGATTTAGATGAATGGCCATCACACCGAGATAGTGACCTACAGAATGGAGGTGTACTGGTGGAACATTTTGTTGGAGATGGATTACAACTAAGGATGAGGCATAATTTAGTAATAAGGTCTGATTGTCCAGCAGAATGGGATAGGAAGATCTTGTAGTAGTGGCAACTAGGGAGAGGGAGTTATTGGATGTCTGTGTCCAGCCAGTTATAAATGACAGCCTCAAAGTAGTTTGAGCATTCTTTCAGAGAGTACTAGTGTGATTAAGTACATTTGCTGAGAACTGCTTTCAGCACCAGTGGAGTTTTCCTTTTATACCCCACTGTTGTGTGACTGGAGATAGATAATAATATTTGGGGAATGAGAGGAGTTTTATCCCACTGTATCCCTGGACTTTTCAGACATTGGTGTTATTTCTAATATGTTTCTGAATAAGAATAAGCCTATTAGGATTTTCTATTGCCTTATTAACGTATTATTTGAGCATTGTAGTAGGTAAAAGGCACTAGAGACAAATTTCTCATGTTTTGTGCACTTTAACTATAGATATGAATATGCAAATTAGGTCTTAACCTCGAGCAAAACTTTCAGTTATTGGTAAAATTTAAATCCTCCAGAATTATTCCTGTTACTTTTCAGTCTTCTGTTTTGCTTTAAATCTACCAGCTAGCATCAAGTGCTAATTCCTAGTAAGGGTAGCCTGTGTTTAGATCACTCTGGTAGTCCTTACTACTGGGACTTCTTTGCAAAAGTTGGCAATACTCTGCCTGAATTCCAGATTTCAGGGCCACCCTCTGTCATTCTGTGAGAAGTCAGGTGTCTCCTTTATAAAACTAGAAAATGCACATGCATATTGAATCTTTCTTGCCACAGTTCACATTGCATATGTCAGAGTTGCTGTCCATTGTCTGTCATGGTTCAGCCTGCTCCTGATCTCAGGACAAATAAGTACCCCATTAAGGAGCATCCTTGTCCTTTTTTTTCTAGTTGTGCTTTTATTATGTTTTATTTTATTAAAATTAGCTTTGTTAGTCGTGTTGGTCATATGTCAGAGCCTAAGTAGGCTAAGTGTATCTGTGGTAGACAAATTCCCCAAAAGACTTTCACAATCACCACTGTGTGTTGTATTAGGTCCAGAGCATGAGAATGAGGGACCGTAGGGTCCGTTAAGGATTCACCCCTAAAATTCTTAAAAGTTAGCAATGCTCTCCTTAACATTATTTGGACAGGAAGAGGCTTGTGGCTCAGCTGGTCCATGATGGCATCCTCACTTTTATCTTTGCCCACCTACATTCACCCAAAAAGAAATGTTTCAAGGAGAGGACAGAAAGGGACACACATGACTTATGCATCCAGGTTACCTGGTTGGTCCGGGCATGAAGGCATCAATGAGGTGCTTTTGCATCTTCCAGATCATGCATCTGTTCTTCCTGAGGCCTCCAACACCATCACATCAAAGGAACCTAGCATGTACTACTAAACCAGAGAGTAAGGATTAGCTTCCATGACATGCATTACAGTTTCTGAAGGGGAGGACAAGATTCCCTCTATTCATGTGAGGAGAGGACGTTATGGGCTGTGAAATGCACATTATGGGCTGTGAAATGGATTTCAGCATCTCCATCCATAAGCTAAGACTTCCATAGTGGAATGAGAAGACCCAAAAGGTGAAGCACAGATCACCAGGCCCAAACTCCCTGCAGGTGTCTGTGTCCCAGATACTGTGCAGGTCTTTACCTTCTTCCCAACTCTAGGTTTTCCTTGAACAATTGATTGCCTTGGCTAAAGGTTTCTTGAATTCTCAAAGCCTGCAGCCAGGTACATATCTCTCTCTGTGTGGAGTCCTTCTGAATTGCTATGGTAGAACAAGACTTCACAGGCATTGTGGGGGGGAGACATGGAATACTTTTCTCAGATTTATTTTTTTGTGTTTTGTTTACTTGGAAAGTTTGATTGGTTGTCATACCCCTTTTTAGCTGAGGCCATTGGGGCCATCTCAGATGGCTTCCCCCCTTTGATTGTGAAACCCCTTTTCAGCTAAGGCCATTGGGGCCATCTCAGATGACTCCCCCCCCCCTCCTTATGATAGTGACACAGAAAACGCTATTTCCACTGCTTCTCCAACAGAAGAAATCTCTCTTTTTTGTTCCCCCAGGATCTCATATGATGGCTTCAATTCAATACTGGCACTCAATTGGCCCATTCATGGGGAGGGGACCAGGCATTTCTGAGCAAGATGAGCGCCCTTCAGACCATTTGTTCCTGCACAGATGTTCTGATTGTCCCTCCATTCCTCAGTGAGAGACAAGTGGTATAGATAAGGCCATCTTGTTGATCTGGGGAAGTAGGCTATGTACTCCCTTGGGATCACCGTCCCCTTAAGCCGGTCTTCCTAGTTCCACCACTGATTTCTTCCAAGGGAAAGCATGCCTTCACATACCAAATATCCCCTGGCTACTCATGTAAGTATACTAAAAGGAGAAGAGCACCTCAGGCTTGAAATCCACTAGGTAATGCCTGGTGCTTCTGCTAGATGTTACCCTGTGGTGAGACAGAGCCACCCCCTCCCCAAAGGATGGGTGACCAGGCAACAGCCTCTCAGTCCCATTCTTCTTTGCCAGCTCCTGTGGGCACCCGAGCTGCTAGTTGAACATAGGTCACCTGCAGTGTAGTCAAGACTTTAATGGAGAAATCAAGAGGCAGCACCATAAAAAGCGAAGGAGACTTTATTCCCATAAAATACAACCAGATATAAATAAGTAAGCGCTTTCATGTTCCTAAGAACGCTTCTTCAGACTTAATAGTTTCACCAGCAAAAGTATCAGTTTAAATACTTCCTAATATTTCACTAATTCATTATTCAACCAGTCACACCACTGTGTGGTTTTAAAAAAACTATTCCCTAATACATATATTACTACTTCAAATTAAAACCTTTTAGCTGTCTGTCTTGAACAAGTTTCTTACTTATATATATATATATATATATATATATATATATATATATATATATATATATATATATATATATATATATATATATATATATATATATATATATATAATATCCAACATTTCAAAGTTCCTCTGTAATACTATTTATATGTAAAATTAGTTAAAATCAATTGTTTCAATTAACTATTTATAAAAAAAAACAATGTTTATAAAATGTAACTTGATGGGAGTATACCTTCATCTTCAAATCACTTGATCTATAAAAGTATATAAAACTTTAAAGAATTCAGTATCGGAGAAGTCATTGTATGTGTGCTTAACAGTATAACATTTTTGGTTCTATCTAAGGACATCTCATTGACACCTACTAAATAATATACAAAGGAGAGTATATATATTTTTCATCTCCAGTATGATATAACTGTTTAGATGTACTTCTCATATATATGTATGACTAAATAAGATCTAGTATAAACTATTAGCTGAATCTGCACATATCTAGAAAGCAAAAAGTGGTTCAAATACAATGTGTAGTCAAGAAGTTAAACTTAAAATGGATGCCTTTCTTATATATGGAAATTAATTCACAGCTATATGCTCAGTGAATGAATGGTCTATCTGCTAGGAAAGGTTTCAGAGAAATTTTCTCATTTAATTCATGTTCTCTATCTGTTTGTAGCTTACGAATCCATTTGTTCTCTTCTGTTTCTGTGTGATTCCTAATATTCCCTAGTCTGATGTTCTTTATCAACTCCATCATTAAGAAAGTGAATTTATGGGTCAAATTATGATTTATAGTATGCCTAACACGCAAACGATTGAAAACAGGTGCTGCCTCTCTATTTTTCCACTGGATTATATTACTTATTATCTTTGAGGCACTTTACCCTGAGGACTGAGTTAATTCTACTGTAGTCAGGACTTTGTCCGTCTGTGTCATGGGGCTGGCTTCACTTGGAGAAACACTTGATAAAATTAAAGAGCACTTCAAATAGGAAGGAAAGGAGACATCAGAGAAACAGAAAATATACTTTAAATTGCTGGATCTGGGTGATTCCAAGTCTGTGGCTATTCCTCCTGTTTTGGGATTTCTGGAGAACACTTTCCTTGTACCCTCCCAGGAACCAGAAATAAAAGGCGCTGCTCCTGAGAAACCAGACAGGTTTTATAGAGTCTAGGAGTTCCATAAGTATTTTGTCTTATAAAAGATGCAGCTGTTATATTTCTGGATTCAAGAAGGGTTCCAAATCTGTTCCTGTTCCCAGTACCCTCCCATATTCTTTTATTTCACTTTTAACTGCTCTGCTGTCTCATAAAGCCTTAGTGGTGTTTATGAGCCATTATTTCAGTGGTTTTACTGTAAGATTTTGGATACTTGACCAGATTAAGTTAATTCTGCCTGCTCTGCTTACCTGTTCAAAGAGATATCTCCACCCCTTGCATGTGTCAGCTGAAAAGAATTGGTGCCTACTATTTTTCCTGCTAGACTGACACCAGACCATCAGCTTTATTTTTTACTTTGTAGGTGTTAACATGACTTCTCCTAGTCCAGATCACAGTTTTTACCTAGAGTAGGTAGTTGCAGCGTGGTGGTTTGTTTTTCCCTTTGTAGCACGACAGCTAGGAACTTGAACCCCCCTCCCCACACCGCTAGCTCTCTATTTTAGACCCATATTGTACCTCATACTGACAATCACAGCTCCTCCATGATATGAATCTGATGTTTTCTTTTCTTACATTTTAACTCAGATTCTATCTGGTATATTATTTAAGCTTAAAGTAATTTCTAGACTTTCTGATTGTTTTTTGTTGGTGTGCTGATGACAGAAGTCATCTGGTCCCTCCCACCTTGGCCTATCAAAGCTTAGATAGTATTCCTGTTTCCAGGCCGCCATTGTTTCAAGCATTTCCTTGCTGCTGTTAGTCTCACAGAGTCCACAGACACACGCAGTACGCTGCTTATTTCTGTTGTATTTAAACTGTATAATTACTTCATTACACTGTTAGTTGTGGCTATCAGTCAACACAGTACTGTTGAATATTTGTATTTTGGCTGTTGTATGTTTATTGAGTTTAAAAAAAGGCTATATATCTGCCATATTACTGGGTGCGTACTACCAGCAGTGTATGCATTACTGTGCTAGCTCACGACTTTGTATTATGGCTATGTTAGTTTGTTTGCATTTTTCTGAAAGCATCAACTACATATATTTCTATGAATATCTGTATTATTTGCCTGACCACTGACTAATGTTTTATTTGTTGTCTGGCATTAGCTTTGGTTTATGACTACTGTAAATGCCATGCTGTAAACATAGATATTATGTTAAATTTTTTATATTTGAATTAGATGCTTAGGCTAGTCTACTTGTAAATGCTTATAATTCTGTGTTTTAGAGGCAGCTAATATTTCTAATGCTATCTTATTATGAAGGGCTTAGCTACTTTTTCATTTCATGTTTACCTTCTCCCTCAGTGCATGTTTAGCTTTTGTGTTTACTAGTTGATACCTTTTGTGTTTACTAGTTGATTTTTGGTACCTTTTGGATAAGCTTTTCATGTTTAACTTACTATTTTTTTCTTGTTTTTGTCTTATTTATTTTTCTATTTTTTAGTTAATCCTGCCTGCTTGTTCATCTGTTCACCCAGATATCTCCACCCCTTGCATGTGTCAGCTGAAAAAAATTGGTGCCTGCTATTTTTCCTACTAGACTGACACTGGACCATCTGCTTCTTTATTTCTTTACTATGTAGTTGTTAAACATGGCTTCCCCTAGTTCATATCACAGTTTTTGTGTAGAGTAGATAGTTGCAGCGTGGTAGTTTGTTTTTCCCTGTGCATCATGGCAGCTAGGAACTTGACACACACACACGCACCTAACTCTCCATTTTAGACCCATATTGTACCTCATACTGACAGTCACGGCCCCTTCCATGATATGACTCTGATCCTTTCTTTTCTTAACTCGGATTCTGCCTGGTATCTAATTTAAGCTTAGTCAGTTCTAACTTACTGATTGCTTTTTTTGGTGGTATGCTGACGACAGACCGGTCCAACCCCCGCTCCATTCCCATACCCTACCCCCATTCCTACCTACCCCCGCTTTCATTTCCTTTATACCTAACTAAACTACACCCTTTTTTTTCCACCAGTACACTCACTCCTCACCCCTTCCATCACTTTTCACTTTCACTCACTCTCCCAATCAACACATATTCCTCAGCTCTTTATCCTTCCACCAAGCTACAACTTCCCTCCTCTACTACTCTACTCTTTCTCTTATTATCTTCCTCCACTATGTTGCTCTGTCGATAGAGAACTCAGCACAGCTCCTCGTGGTGTCCAGCAGAGTTCCTAGAGCAGCAGAGACCAGAAAAGACAAACTTTCCAGATTCTAAGTATTTTTTTCTGCATTTTCGACTTTTTAAGCCTTTCGATTGCTATTTCTGCCTGTTTTATTCTGTTATTTCCTGTTTTTACTGTTTTTAATAGCTTGAATTGTTTGTTGCACTTGCTTGTTTAAGTTTTGCTTAAAAGTTAAACAACAGGCTAATACACTCAAGTGTACTAGCTTTGATAGCAATTAGTCGAAAAACACAGCATTTATTGTATTTTCTGCCTATCTGAAAAAAACTTGAAAAAAAACAAAAAAATACTCTTGTTTTCCATACTTTCCTAATAGTTTGTTCCAGTGATCAGATTTGCTGATCCCTGGGCTTTGTCTTGGTTCCTGTGTTTCTCCATTTTCCTTGTTTGGTCAAGGGGTAGTTTCTTTACTCACTAGTGGGAGTAGGAGTACTGAGCTGCCTGTTTGTCCTCAGAGGAGTGGTTTAAGGCAGTAACTTGTAGTTTATTGGCCATTTTGGGTCATTTCCTGTCTTTTCCAGCCCCCTGCTATAAAGCACACTTTGGCGGGCTTTTCTGGCTATAGAGAACTCAGCACAGCTCCTCGTGGTGTCCAGCAGAGTTCCTAGAGCAGCAGAGACCAGAAAAGACAAACTTTCCAGATTCTAAGTATTTTTTCTGCATTTTCGACTTTTTAAGCCTTTCGATTGCTATTTCTGCCTGTTTTATTCTGTTATTACCTGTTTTTACTGTTTTTAATAGCTTGAATTGTTTGTTGCACTTGCTTGTTTAAGTTTTGCTTAAAAGTTAAACAACAGGCTAATACACTCAAGTGTACTAGCTTTTGATAGCAATTAGTCGAAAAACACAGCATTTATTGTATTTTCTGCCTATCTGAAAAAAACTTGAAAAAAAAACAAAAAAATACTCTTGTTTTCCATACTTTCCTAATAGTTTGTTCCAGTGATCAGATTTGCTGATCCCTGGGCTTTGTCTTGGTTCCTGTGTTTCTCCATTTTCCTTGTTTGGTCAAGGGGTAGTTTCTTTACTCACTAGTGGGAGTAGGGAGTACTGAGCTGCCTGTTTGTCCTCAGAGGAGTGGTTTAAGGCAGTAACTTGTAGTTTATTGGCCATTTGGGTCATTTCCTGTCTTTTCCAGCCCCCTGCTATAAAGCACGCTTTGGCGGGCTTTTCTGGCTATAGAGAACTCAGCACAGCTCCTCGTGGTGTCCAGCAGAGTTCCTAGAGCAGCAGAGACCAGAAAAGACAAACTTTCCAGATTCTAAGTATTTTTTCTGCATTTTCGACTTTTTAAGCCTTTCGATTGCTATTTCTGCCTGTTTTATTCTGTTATTTCCTGTTTTTACTGTTTTTAATAGCTTGAATTGTTTGTTGCACTTGCTTGTTTAAGTTTTGCTTAAAGTTAAACAACAGGCTAATACACTCAAGTGTACTAGCTTTTGATAGCAATTAGTGAAAAAACACAGCATTTATTGTATTTTCTGCCTATCTGAAAAAAACTTGAAAAAAAAACAAAAAAATACTCTTGTTTTCCATACTTTCCTAATAGTTTGTTCCAGTGATCAGATTTGCTGATCCCTGGGCTTTGTCTTGGTTCCTGTGTTTCTCCATTTTCCTTGTTTGGTCAAGGGGTAGTTTCTTTACTCACTAGTGGGAGTAGGGAGTACTGAGCTGCCTGTTTGTCCTCAGAGGAGTGGTTTAAGGCAGTAACTTGTAGTTTATTGGCCATTTTGGGTCATTTCCTGTCTTTTCCAGCCCCTGCTATAAAGCACGCTTTGGCGGGCTTTTCTGGCTATAGAGAACTCAGCACAGTTCCTCGTGGTGTCCAGCAGAGTTCCTAGAGCAGCAGAGACCAGAAAAGACAAACTTTCCAGATTCTAAGTATTTTTTTCTGCATTTTTGACTTTTTAAGCCTTTCGATTGCTATTTCTGCCTGTTTTATTCTGTTATTTGCTGGGGCACTGTTTTTAATAGCTTGAATTGTTTGTTGCACTTGCTTGTTTAAGTTTTGCTTAAAAGTTAAACAACAGGCTAATACACTCAAGTGTACTAGCTTTTGATAGCAATTAGTTGAAAAACACAGCATTTATTGTATTTTCTGCCTATCTGAAAAAAACTTGAAAAAAAAACAAAAAAAATACTCTTGTTTTCCATACTTTCCTAATAGTTTGTTCCAGTGATCAGATTTGCTGATCCCTGGGCTTTGTCTTGGTTCCTGTGTTTCTCCATTTTCCTTGTTTGGTCAAGGGGTAGTTTCTTTACTCACTAGTGGGAGTAGGGAGTACTGAGCTGCCTGTTTGTCCTCAGAGGAGTGGTTTAAGGCAGTAACTTGTAGTTTATTGGCCATTTTGGGTCATTTCCTGTCTTTTCCAGCCCCCTGCTATAAAGCACGCTTTGGCGGGCTTTTCTGGCTATAGAGAACTCAGCACAGCTCCTCGTGGTGTCCAGCAGAGTTCCTAGAGCAGCAGAGACCAGAAAGACAAACTTTCCAGATTCTAAGTATTTTTCTGCATTTTCGACTTTTTAAGCCTTTCGATTGCTATTTCTGCCTGTTTTATTCTGTTATTTCCTGTTTTACTGTTTTAATAGCTTGAATTGTTTGTTGCACTTGCTTGTTTAAGTTTTGCTTAAAAGTTAAACAACAGGCTAATACACTCAAGTGTACTAGCTTTTGATAGCAATTAGTCGTAACATACAGCATTTATTGTATTTTCTGCCTATCTGAAAAAAATCTTGAAAAACAAAAAAAATACTCTTGTTTTCCATACTTTCCTAATAGTTTGTTCCAGTGATCAGATTTGCTGATCCCTGGGCTTTGTCTTGGTTCCTGTGTTTCTCCATTTTCCTTGTTTGGTCAAGGGGTAGTTTCTTTACTCACTAGTGGGAGTAGGGAGTACTGAGCTGCCTGTTTGTCCTCAGAGGAGTGGTTTAAGGCAGTAACTTGTAGTTTATTGGCCATTTTGGGTCATTTCCTGTCTTTTCCAGCCCCCTGCTATAAAGCACGCTTTAGCGCAGAGCTGCTACCGTTGCACACTAGGGCAGCGCCGGTTAAGCAGGTTTAAACTATTCGGGCCACCTAAAGTCCACTCTTCAAATTTTCCCTTAAAACTACCTTCCTCGAACTATACTACTGATCCAATCAGCGTATCCTATAACTAAAAAGATCATCTCTGCTTGACTCCAAGTAGACTATTCTCTATCTGTTAAACCTAGCACTTGCTCCTACAGTACTTATTACCTTGATACGGCACTCCGGTCACCCACGTCCCCCGGAATCTCTTTTAAAGTTTTTTTTTGTCTAGTCCTTCTAGCATGTCGAGGGATCAGTTGCTAGTGTCCTCTCCTGCTCAGCTGGTGAACCTGGGAATATTGAGGCAATGTTACAATTGCCTCATGTACACAGACAACCCTCTCCTCCTCCCACAAAACACAAATACATGCGAGAGATGCAACTATACGGCCAAACTGGAGGCTGAGCTCTCTCAACATAGGACTGGCAAGACCAGTCAGGAGGAGAAGGTTACCACACACACTATAGACCCAGTCTCACATAGTACCATCACAACCTCATATCATACACATAAACACACAAAGACATACTCGGAGGCTCTGATCAAAAATCTACCAAAACAGCAGAGGCCACCAAAGCAGACACCCAAACATCCACCACCTCAGAACACGACACCTGCAACACATAGACCTCACAGTCAGAGTGTCAAACAGTCACAGCCCTTAAATCCAAACACAATGCCAGACACACTAGTCATTGGTGACTCCATAGTCAGACACACTGGCGTCCCGCTCACCAGACTGAGTAAGGAGAAGGTCACAGTAAGCTGCCTCTCGGGCGCTAGAATCCGCCACATAACGCAAGCACTCAGGTCTCTCAACAGCAGGTACAAATACGACTCAGTCATTGTCCACGCTGGTGTAAATGACCTGAGACGTACCTCCTTGGACTACATGAAAAGAGACATTGAGGAGCTCTCTGATTATGTAGCCCAGGCAGGTATGACCCTGACCTTGAGCAGTATCCTACCTTCACCAAGAATGATGCCACAATACGGAGATAAGATGATCAGCTTTAACAATTGGCTTAAACTCTGGTGTCATTCAAAGGGGATCCAATGTCTGTCTGCCTGGGATGACATGCTGGACAAGCCACGCTGCTTCAAGGGACGGCTTGCACCTGTCACCCTGGGATTCTGGATATTGGCAAAGGCTCTTGCCACCCCATAGTGCCTTTTTAGGCAAGGCTCAAATTCTAAACCTACCACCCTAGAACACAAAAAAGGGAAAAAACTAAGGGTAATGCTGCTCAATGCCAGAAGTCTAAATCTCAAAATGCACGCACTCGAGGCCCTTCTCAGTATGGAGAACATCGATGTCTGTGCTGTGACAGAAACCTGGTTCAAGGCTCCTGAGAGCACCCCAGCACTATCAGGTTTTACCTCATATCATGCGTTCCGGCCCCAAAATCCGGACAATACCAAGAAAGGAGGGGGGGTATCCATATTCATCAAGGACACCCACACCTCAAGACTGGTGGCAACGCACGATGCATCAGAGACCATCCAGGTGCAATTAACCATAGGCAAGACTGCTCTGCAAATTGTAGCATGTTACAGGCCACCCTCACAAACTCAGGAACCTCACATGGCCTTCCTGAAAACACTAGAGGGATAAATGTATCACCAAACACCATCATACTAGGTGACTTCAATTACCCTAATATAGACTGGGAACACTACTCAAGCCCAAACACCCTAGCCCAAAAGTTCCTGGAATTCATAAACTCAAATGCCATGGAACAACTAGTCACCATCCCCACAAGAGGAGAAAACATACTTGATCTCATCATCACGAACATGGGAGCACAATGTTCAACACCGAAGTATACCCCTCACTGGTGAGATCAGATCACAAACTAATCTCGCTGGAGGTCGCCATCCCACCCCACCTGAAATAAAAAGACCACAGTAAAGAACTTCTTGAAAGCCGACTTCACACTTCTAAAGACTAGTGTGGTCTCCTTTAAGGCCCCGAGCGGCGGAAAACAGTACTCAAGCCGCTGAATCACTTACAAATGCCTTCTACCAGCACCTGCAGGACTGCATGGATAAGGCAATCCCAAGCAAAACAAAGACTCTTTGTACCAAAGGCAAGCGCCCAGTCTGGTGGACCCCAGCCATAAACAAACTCTACAACAAAAGGAGGAAGCTACTACAAGATAGAGCAAAATCCTTAAAAGGTAAGACACCCTTGATCACTATAAGTAAAAACTAAGAGCTCTCATAAAATCATCCAAAGCAAATTTTGAGAGAAAAATAGCTAAAGACTCAAAAGACAATCATAAGGCCTTCTTTAGCTATGTTAGAAACCTGGGAGGAAACTCCCAGATATGCTCAGAACTAGTTCAAAATGATGTGAAGATTACTGATCCTACAGACATTGCCAACATACTGGCTGACAGGTTCAGTGCGAACTTCTCCCCTCCCCAAAGGAGAGATATCTATACCAAGCGATTGCAGCCCCCTAAACATCTCCAACGCCCAAGTGAGAACTGCTCTCTCCAAAGCAAAAAACACAGCATCCATGGGACCTGATGGTGTCCCCAGCTGTGTGCTCCACGAACTCAACGAGGAACTAAACCCACAGCTAGGACAGCTGTTTAATCATAGTCTTACCTCTGGATACGTACCCAGGGAGTGGCGCACTGCAACTGTGGTCCCACTTCACAAAGGCGGTGCCTCCACCGACCCTGGAAATTACCGACCCATTAGCTTGACAAGCCTTATCTGCAAAGCCATGGAGAGGATCATAATGGACCTCATAAATAAAGACATAGGGAATTTGCAGACTTTGGATCCATCCCAGTTTGGCTTTGTCAAAGGCAGATCATGCCTTCTAAACTTGGTTGACGTTTTCAAAACAGTCACCAAAGCCATTGATGAGGGAAAGGCAGTCCATACAGCCTACCTCGATCTGGCGAAGGCCTTGATACAATACCCCACTCGGGTATCATTGAAAAACTCATCAGCTTAAATGTTAACCCATACATCACAAGATGGGTTGCAAACTGGCTGAGTGACAGAACCCACAGGGTCAGAGTTGCTGGCGCCATGTCAGACTCAAAGCCTGTCACAAGTGGTGTACCACAGGGCTCAGTCCTGGGCCCACTCTTGTTTGGCATCTACTTTTCCAGTACAAGCAAACACAGGAGGGTTATGGCTGACAAAGTTTGCAGATGACTGCAAACTGGGCCATAGTAGAAAACACATCTGACACAGATATCCTTCAGAAGGGTCTCACAGAAACGGATAACTGGTGCCAGAGCCATGGCCTAAAGTTAAATACCAAAAAATGCATAGTCATACCCTTCGGGAAAAACAAGGTTACCCCTAGCTACCAAATAGGTGGCAATCCACTGAGCACAGAAGAAGTGATCAGGGACCTGGGGACCCAGGTTGATAGTAGTCTGTCATTCGACACCCATGTAGCTAAAGTAGTTAGGAAGACCTTCTACATTGCCCACCTTATCATGAAGGGATTCTCATCTAGATCAAGGGAGGTCATAGTCTCCCTATACTCATCACTCATCAGACCAATGATTGAGTACAATGCCCCATTCGGAATGTATCTGACCCGACACTTGCAGCAGCTGGAGAGGCCACAAAGTTCCTCACCAAAAGGATAAAGGGTCTCAAACATCTGTCCTATGCTGCCCGAATGAAAGAACTCCAGCTCTATTCAGTCGCTTACCGCTTGCTCAGAGGTGACCTTTGCCTAACATACAAGGCCATGTCAAACCCAGATTTGATGAATATGCTTCACCTCAAAAATCTAGATCCGTCAGAGCCACAAGGGCGGGAGACTTAAACCTCGACACGGCTATTAATAGGACGTGCTGGAGGGATAGATTCATCACCCAAAGACTCCCTATGCTGTGGAACAAAATCCCGGTATATGTGAGGCAGAGCACCTCGCTGGCCTTGTTCAAGAGAAATCTTGACCAATGGATGGGAGATCGCAGATATACCCCAGGGATTACCTCAGTGTCACTGCTCGACAGAGGCACAGCAAAATAATGGGTATAGTTCCCCATACTAAAGGGGTGGCGTAAGCCACAAAACTATGGGCTAGGCTTGTAAATGCCCTCGGGCAGATAGCCTAGTATGAACCTATGAACCCATTACATCAGTACACAATACTTGCTTTCTTTCTCTACCTAGCCTATAATTCCACTGATATTCACTATCCTGACATTAATTACTATCACTCCCCAGCACTCACACATACCTCTCCTCTTCAGTCTAAATCTTTGTCATATCAGCCCTCTTTTATTCTACAGCACCACTGATTTCTTTCCTTTTAAATATATGCACTTCACAAAGTTTCACCTATCTATTTACAGGTATGACCAACTAATTGCCAAACTTAAAAACTTAGTACTGCACTCCTTCACATATATTAAACTCCAGTGTGATATCCATCCCAACCCAGGCCCAAATTGTGACCTCCCTCCCTATCAAGAATTTCCCCTTAACTCTATTTCTTTTAATACACACCCAAATGTCACTGATTCAACCCTACATACCTCACTGCCTACAACATCCAATTCTGATCTTCTAATAACCCAATTTTAATCTCAGATGCTTCATGAATAAAATCACCATATTCCATGCCACTTTAGCCGCCTATTCTCCTGACTGGATATTGACCAATAAAACTAACATGAAGATAAGAGCCGATACACACATTTAAAAACAATGAACTTTACTAGACTACAAAAACTTAAAACTTAGAGAAGCCTTATTTACGTACGATAAGTGCTTTTGGCTTTTTGCCTTCCTCAGATCGTAATGACATGGGTCCATTTTTAATGAATAAAAAAGATGTTCACCAGTCAGTAGTCTGCTTTCATGCCAATGCCTTCTTTTCCTCCAATTAGTTTTTATCCTATCAAATCATTTCATAGATGACACACCTCTTCATTAACGAATGGAAATTCGTCTCCCTTTCAGGAAGGGCTTGTGTGGAACTACCGCATTCAAGCCTGGTGGACGATCAGCTCTAAGACTTATGATCCAGTTAACTTCACTGATTTCTGTCCGATAACAAATGTCACCGCATCTCTATAACCTTCAAAAACACAATCAGTAACCTTAAAGTTAAAGAATTGGGATGAATGTTGAATGATGTGATTGGCCAAGCCATGTTTCTAATCCTGTATATGGGTATCTCTCAAGTGGCATAGAATTCTATCTTTGAACTCTTGGTCCTTTTTCCCTACATAATATGCAGGACATTTCAGACAGGTAATTAGATAAACAATATGTTTGATGTTGCAAGTGGCACTATATGTGAAGCAGTATTGCAGTCCTGAGGTTGGATGTCCAAAGAAATTGCTTGTGTCAGTGACAGAACAAGCTTTACATCTCCCACACGTAAAGATTCCGCTCTTTGTCATCATACGTTTTTTAAGATAGTCATCCTTAACCTTTTAATGTTGTTCTTATTCTTGAAAATGAATCTTGGTGCATTTCCCACTATATTTCTCAATTTTTTATCCTGTGTCAGTATCGGCTAAAACTTCTTTATGATATATATGTGTCAAATCATAACTATATGTGAGCATAAATCCAAGTTTTTCCTGCTTAGTAGAATTCTCATTTTGTACTTTCTGTTCTAAGTTTATTACTTTCTCTGAAAAATATGGTTGCCCTTTACCTTTCCTTAAGATCCGGGACCTATCTGGTCTTAATGTAATGTCCTTTCTGGCATAGCCTCTCTCCAGTAGATGACTTTCTAATCTAGCCTTCTTGTGCTCATAGTCAGTATCCCTAGTACACAATCTTGAAATGTGTAGTCTGGTTCTCCATGATATTCTTAGAAACAAATCTGGTATGCATGCTATTTTTATGTAGATAATGATTCCTCCATGTATCTTTCCTGTGGGTCGATGTTTCTCTTCCTGTACTTTTGATCCAGCATAACTTTTATGTCCAAGAAATAAATATTTTCTTTTGAGGAATTGACCATAAACTTGAGAAAGTTAGTAGTGCTGTTCAGATATTCTATGAATAACACAAGTTGCTGGTCATCACCCTTCCATAGGATGAAGATGCCATCCACAAAATGTCCATAAAAGATCAAATGTCCAAACTAGCGATTAATGTCCTTGAGCACTTTTTCTAGTTCCCATTGTGCTAGAACCAAATTGGAGTAGCTGTTGGCACAGGGTGTGCCTTTTGCAACCCCCCCCCCAATCTTGCCAAGAGAGCTCCTTATCACAGAGGAAAACATTTGTCTCTAAAATCAGTTCTAGCAGTGAACGTATCAATTCAATATTTACATTTGTGTTCATTGAAGCTGAAAAATTCCTTATAGTTTCTATTCCATGTGTGTTGGGGATGATGGTAAAAAGACTACATGTGTCCATTGTTGCTAATAAGAAATCAGAATAATCTTTTATTCTACTCATAGTGGAATGTAGCATGCCTAGAAAACTTCTTGTCTCTTTTAGGACCAAAGTGGCCAGAGGCAGTATAAATTCTTCAGTTCTTCCTCTATATTACATTGATAGATGTTCCGTGATCCATCCTCTTCCTGCTACAATAGGACGCAGTGGGGGGTTCGATTTGTCCTTATGAATCTTGGGTAGGCCACTTACGGAAGATGTAGTTGGATTGATCACTTCCAAAGAAATCATGTAATTCCTTGCTCAGTTGTCCATCCATAAGCAATACTGACCAGATGAAAATTTGAGAAATATAGTGGGGGAGACACCAACATTCATTTTCAAGAATAAGAGGAATATTAAAAGGTTGTATATGAAGGATGGCTATCCTAAAGAAAGTATGATGACAAAGACGGGAACCTTTAGATGTGGGAGATGTAAAGCTTGTTCTTTCATTGACACAAGCAATTTATTTTGACATTCAACCTCAGGATTGGAATACTGCTTCACATGTAGTGCCACTTGTAACACCAAAATATCGTTTATCTAGCTACTTGTCTGATATGCCCTGCATATTATATAGGGAAAATGGACCCACAGTTCAAAAATAGAATTCTATGCCACTTGAGACATATCCATAAAAAGGATCAGAAAAATGCCTTGGCCAACCACATCATTCAACATTTATGGGTCTGTATTACGTAATCGAAGAGACACTTCTTCGAGTATGTAATCGACACCAAAAGACCAAACTCCCAAAACCTCGAATGGCCAGGTCTGCAAATTTTTTCCTAGGGAAAAATTTTGCGGGGCCGTAAACACAACACACACACTTCAAATCTAATTTACCCAAGGTGGGGGGCTGGGCCCACCACACCCCCTTTAACTAAATACACCAACTCTGAGATTGCTGTACATTGGGGAAAAGGGTAAACTCCGGGAATAGCCAACTGAATTTTTTCCCTAGGAAAAATTTGCGGACTTGGCCATTTGCGGTTTTGTGAGTTCGGTCTTTTGGTGTTGATTATTACGTATTCAAAGAAGTGTCTCTTCAGTTAAATAATATAGACCCAACATTTATCATGCTTCTTTAACTTTAAGGTTATTGATTGTGTTTTTGAAGATTGTAGAGGTGATATTTGTAATTGGATGGAAATCAGTGAAGTTACTTGAATCATCAATCTTAGAGCTGATCGTTCGCCAGGCTTGAATGTGGTAGTTCTGCTCAAGCCAATCCTGAAAGGGAGACTAATTTCCATTTGTTAATGTAGATGTGTGTTATCTATGAAATTATTTGATAGGATAAAATCTGATTGGAGGAAAAGAAGGTGCTGGCATGAAAGCAGACTACTGATTGGTGACGTCCTTTTATTCATGAAAAATGGAGCCCAAGTCATTTCGATCTGCGGAAGGCAAAAAGCAGAAGGTGCTTATTGTACATAAAGAAGGCTTCTCTAAGTTTTCAGGGTCTGTTAAAGTTCATTATTTTTAAATATAATCCATGGTGGTGTGTATCGTCTCATCTTCAGTATTTTTATTATCTACTCTGGACCACCTTTGGCAGTTACGAGTCTTTTTGTTTTTCTTGAACAAACCTAACACGGGATACCAGTCTGGCTTGTCTACCAGTCACATTGAGTGATCATGTCTCCACATTTCTAGTCAGAAAAAGAATTCAAACCCAAACCTGCATTTCTTTCAAGTATATCCGGAGTAAAAAAAAAACTTCTCACCTGACATATTTAATTTACTTCTTTAACACTGCGACTGGTCCCCACTAAAAAACCTACAACTAGACCTTGCAGTTTAATACTTCGTCACCAAATTCCTTGACATCTTAAATAATCTTGCCCCTTCCAGGAAAATACATCACAAATCCAGTTACCATGGCTATCGAATGATGCCAAACTTCTAATTAAACAAAGGGATAGAGGCTGGTCTCACTATATCACACCACCAAAGACAAAAACGACTTCTCCCGATATCAACAACTAAGAAACCAAGCTAATAAACAAGTTGTCAATGAAAAAAGAAACTTACTTTGTAAACTGCCAACAAAAGTACCAGCACAATCCCTCAAAGTTTTAGCAAAATATCAACCACCTCCTTAACCCCGGGAAGGCCTTCACCCCTACTCCCTTCCACATCTAATTCCTCTGAGCCCTTAGCTTCACAATTCAACTCTCACTTAACTCAATCACCTCCCTCCTAGACAGCAAACAAAAACTTCCCCTCTCAGTCCACATTCCTACCACTGAGAACACAAACTCTCTCTCCTTCAAACCTCTTAGATAAAAAAACTCCTAAGTAAACTAAAACCCTGCTGTCTTGCTGCCAACCATCTACCCAACACATTTTTAAAAGGAGCCGCTCCTTCCAGTGCCTACCCCATATCCATTCTAATCAATCGCTCTATCTCAGAACAGTATGTGCCTCACCTCTGGAAGATTTCACACATCATACCTCTCCGTAAGGGAGGTCCCTCTAAAGATATTTCAAACTACAGACCCATTGCCATCCTCTCTCCCACAGCAAAAATCCTAGAAAAATGTATACACCAACAACTCATGTTCTATCTCACCACTAATAATCTACTATGCATTTCTCAGCATAGTTTCAGACCTAAACATAGTACTAACACAGCTCTAATAACCTTCACTGATCTTGTTCATCACCTCAAAAATGAAGGCCAGCTAATCTCCGCAGTGTTCCTGGACATGTCAAAAGCCTTTGACACCATATCCCACCAACTGCTATTCAACAAACTTGCTACTTATAATTTAAGTTCATTAACCCTTACATGGTTACACAGCTATCTGTCTAACAGAACACAAGCTACAAAATGGGAGAACAAACTCTCCCCTGTACTACCAGTAACCACTGGAGTACCCAAGGTTCCATATTTGGTCCCCTCCTTTTTGTCTTACTTACCAACAACCTACATTCTGCCACCCACATCCAATATACAGATGACTCTCTTATCTGCTCAGCCTTTTCTATGCAAGAACTTCAACAAAAAATGCAAAAAGCTTTCGTAGACATTGAAAATTACCTCTGTGACCATCAACTCATTTTAAATCCAAACAAAAGTAAATGGTTTTCACAAACAAAACATTCAAGCACAGCTCTCTGCCTCTCTATATTCTCTCCTGTAATGGCTCTAAGATTGAACCTACAAATGAGGCCAAGCTCCTAGGAGTTACTATAAATAACAGACTAAAATTTGACAGACACATCTTACTATCAGTCAAGAAAGTTCACACAAAATTTGGAGTTCTATATAGGGCCAAGCCAGACTAGCCACAGCTAGATCTCATTTACTTTCTACCCTATTCCACTCCGTACAAATCATTGCCAATCAACGTAAGACTGACATTAATCACCTAGAGTCCTGCTATAACAAAATAGCTAAGTTTGTTACCAGTCAACCCCATAAAACCTCATCATTGTTCTGTTCTTCGACTACTTAACTGGCTGGAATTACCAAACCTACTTTTGCCCACAATCTAATACACTACCCCATCAATTGCCCTGCACTGTCATGCCTGGTTCAACCAAACTTTAACTGTAGATCTCTTAGATCTTCTGAAAGACTAATGCTAAAAGTTACCCAGTCTCTAACTGTCATTGCGACTTCCCCTACTCCCATAAAATAGCTAAGGACTGTAATACTCAGCACATCCAAAACAACCCCAACATATCTTCATTTAAAAAAAGACTAAGAGTTTATCTCCATAGCAAATGGCTCTGCCCCTGTAATGCTCCTGGCTAGTTGGTTTTCTCCTGTTACTTCCCATCCCTCTTTCTCACATACCACTTTTGTCATGTAAGCAACTTGTGCTTACAAACCCTTGTTTTTTTTTTCCTTTTTTTTTTAGACGGACATAGCTCTTTCTCTGTCAGAGCTTGTTTACTTTTGTATTGTTATTCATATGTGTTTTAATGACTATTGCTCCCATATGTAACTACATTTCATCTTTTTAATTACTGCCAATTTTTGTATTTTATAACTACTTGTTCCATCTTATTTAATTTTGTTAAATGTTTGCATATATTAACTAATTGCACTGTTTTGGAGAGTTTCTCCCCAGGTCTCTGCTGAAAATGAGCTACTTGTCCAGTCAGACACTACCTGGTTAACAAATGTAAATAAATAAAATAAATAAATATGACAAGGAAAGCTAAGTGGCAAACAGATTTGGAAGGAAGGTTTACACAACTACCACCTTGGACTCCAGGGCCATTAATTATCAGATTCATATGACCAAGTTTCAGGTAGCACTCTTAGACCAACTGAGAGAAGAGATAGTGGAGGTATCTGATGGGGAATGTGAAGGGCAAAATTGAATGAATTCACCAAGGCCGTCAGTCATGCAGCAATACACTCTAATAAACATGGTTGTGATAAGGCAGTACTGTATCATTGGTGACAGCTACAGGTTCTGTAATCAGAAGGCATGCCTAGCTTCAGACTGTAGCCCCTGTCAAACGATGCCAAAGTGCATCTTCTCATTCTATCTTTAGACAGTGAGCTGCATTTTGGAAACCCTACCAGCAATGTTTTCAGGAAAATGAAGAAAAAGGGGCAACGTTATGCAGGGTGTTAAACAGCTTTTTCACCTGCTATGCTAAAGTATGATGTAAACTAATCCTTTAATCCAGGCTGTAACTATCAGAAACAGGGCAAGTAAAGGCAAGCCAGCAAAGGGAAAAAAGTGCTAGTACAGAAAAAAATTTGACATGAAGAACATAAGGGAAAGCTTGCGGCAGACCAAGGGCTTTCAGCCCCCTGGGAGCAACTATGACATAAACCCCTACGCCACAAGATGGGTTGCCAACTGGCTCACGGACAGAACCCACATGGTGAGAGTTGTGGGAGCTAGGTCCGACTCTAAACCAGTTACAAGTGGCATTTCCCAGGGCTCAGTCCTAGGACCCCTCCTTTTCGACATATACTTCTCAGAGGTACAGGCAAGCACAGGAGGACTATGGCTGACCAAGTTCGCAGACGAGTGCAAACTAGGAGCTATAATTGACTCTCCAACTGACACAAACATCTTCCAAAAAGGTCTCACTGAGACAGATACCTGGTGTCAAAATCATGGCCTCAAGCTAAATGCCAAAAAGTGCATAGTCATCCCATTTGGAAAAAACAAAGTACCCACAAACTACCACATAGGTGGTAGTCCCCTAAATACAGAAGACGTAATAAGGGATCTGGGGACCCAAGTAGATAGTAAGCTCACCTTTGATAATCACATTGCCAAAGTGGTTAGAAAATCCTTCTACGTGGCCCACCTAATCACAAAAGGGTTCGCATCCAGATCAAGAGAGGTAATTGTGCCCCTCTACTCATCAGACCCCATCATAGAGTACAGCGCTCCATTTGGAATGTACCTTACAAGACACCTGCAATAGCTGGAAAGACCACAGAAGTACCTCACCAAGAGGATCACTGGCCTCAGACAGATGACCTATACAGCTCGACTGAAGAAACTCCAGTTGTACTCTATTACATACCGCCTACTCAGCGGTGATCTCTGCCTGACATACAAGGCCATGTCCAACCCAGAATTGATGGACATGCTCCACCTAAAGAAAATGTTATCCCCTCGAGCCACACGCTCTAGGGATCTACACCTCACCACAACAATAAATAGGACGTGCTGGAGGGATAGATTCCTGTCCCAGAGACTTCCCATGCTTTGGAACAGGATCCCAGTCTACATTAGGCAGAGCTCCTTGCTAACACTCTTCAAAAGAAACCTTGACAAGTAGATGGAAACAGAAAGTTTACCTCTGGAATCACTTCAGTGGCTCTGCTGGACAGAGGCACAGGGAACTAATCTAAGGAGGCAGTGAAAGCCAACACATTCTGGCTAGGCTTATAAATGGCTTTGGGCAGATAGCCTAGTACCAACCTATGAACCTATGACTGTATGGACCTTCTTCCTTACCCACCATCTTACTCCAAAGTCTTGACACATTCTTACAGTCACCCAGCCCATGATTACAGGAAGACTCAAGGAGTGCCTGCAAAAATAGAGGCAATTACACAGAACAAATTTATTCTACAAATGTTTCCTAGGATTAAGAATTATTTTATTTCATTTAATTTTATTTAAAATTTGTTGCTTCTGGTAAAGCACTGACCACAAGTAAGCAATTTCAGTCTCAGCATGTGAAATACAAAGAAAATCAGAATTTCATATAGTGGGAGCTAACAAGAGTATAAAGAAAATATATATGTCAGTAATATACAGATATCAGCAGTCAAGAATGTATGGAGTTTGTCTACTGATAATGTATAAATCAATCTAATTTGCGTTTGTATTAGCGATGTTTATGTGAATGAGAAACCTAGATTGGTGCTGTTGAATGTGCCATACTGAAGGACAGAGTATAACCAACTTAGTGATAGTGAAAGTCAGTGTAGGTGATAAGGTTGGATATGAGATGCGGTGAAATTTACCTTGTGAGAAAAAGTGGGCCTTTAGTTTAGCCCTAAATTTAGGGTTGGAACAGGTGTCTTATTTGTGGAGGAGTACTTTCCCAAACTTTTTTTCCTTATCTAGCGAAGCAGTAATCTGTATAGAGGAGTTTATTTTGCAAAATGATAAAAGATGGTAGGAATCCCTCCCATACCAGAGGACCAAAGATACCTAATTCCTCCCAATTCTCTGGCATTAGTGGCCATAGAACCCAGTACCCATGAGATGCTAAACAAATTTCTACTTGATACTTTTTCTAGTCCCTAAGACGGAAGAACCCTGGAGACGAGTTCTAGATCTTTAAAAATTCAATGCATTTTTCAAGGTCCCAGTATTCAAAATGTTAACCCTTCCATGCCTGTTACCTTCCTGTTCTGTCAGGTTCTGATGGTTATCTTCTATTTCAAGTATGTCTACCTTAGAACCATGGCTACTTTCTGATTTTCAAAGTGACTGGGCTCTTTCTGTTAGTTTTTTCATTGCCTTTGATTTGACTGATGATGCCATTTTTTTCCCTAGCTCCAGTAATTACACACTGCAGGAAGAAAAGGCATTCATTTTCACTCATACTTGAATGACTGCCTTATTCAGGCATTTTCCCAGGAGGAGGTGGACTGGGCCCTTGCCTTTGCCACAGAATGCTTTCAGATTTTTGTGTTCATCATATTGCAAACTGAAGTTTAGCCCTTCCAAGAGATTGATTTTCCTGGATTGTCTTTCAGATTACAGCTGTAAGAAGGCATTTCTTCTACAGTAGAAAGTCGAACATCTGAAGAAATGCCTCCTGTACCTAGCACTGGAAGGTTAGGCATTTGCAGGGATTGCCTATAACTCTTTGGGTGGGTTGGAGAGTACCTCTGGTCATGTTGCACATGAAAAGGCTTCACTGGTATCTGGAGTCAGCATTCCCACTCCCTAGAAGTGATTCCATGTTACTTCGCCTATCAAAAGAGGTGAAATTGTCATCCAGACAATTGAGACTAAATGTGGGAGTTCTGTTTATTCAGGAATCCTCCAAAAAAGAGACTAACAACAGATGCTTCAGACATAGCTTTGGGAGCTTGTACACAGGAATTCAAATTCCAAGGACTGTGGAATGCATCCATAAGGAAGAATCATATAAATGTGAAAGAGTTTATGGTCATGTTTCAAATCAATTTGGACAGGAGATGTTCTCCAGGTATACATGGACAATAGCCCCTTTGCAGCTACCCATGAATGCCTGGAATTTAGTTCAGCAGTTCCAGATAACCCCAAAGCCAATCTGCAGCCCCTCGCATCAAAACATAGTGGCAGATACACTTAGGTTGAAGGCAGACAATGATTAATGGATATTAGATAAGTATGTTTTACTTCAGTTAGTGGGCTTCCCAGAGATGAACCTGTTTACATCCTCGAACAGCTGAAAAAGTTCTGCTTAAGAGCACACAGCAAGGAGGCTTTGGAACCAGATGTCTTTTTCATCAACTGTTCACATTTCTACTTGTATACATTCTGTATGATCTCCCTGATCACCAGGATATCCAGAAGGTAAATAATGCCAAAAATACTGTTAATAGCACCCTTCTGGTCCAGGCAGTACAGTTTTTTTTCTCTCCTCATGGAGACCTCCGGGGGAAACATGAGTTGCCATTGCTAGTAGAATTCTTAACTCAGGATAAGGGAGTCCCTTATGCGCCCCAACCTCACAGTCTGGATGATACCTAGCCCTATCAGCCTTCAGTCACCAGTTCACACAGGATATGCTTGAATATTTTTAAAGAAGCTAGAACACTTCAATGGAAAGTCCTACTTATGTAAATGGAAGAGGTTTCCCTGTTGGTACTTTGGAAGGAGTCAGTACCTTAGGACTGTACCACTACCAACAGTACTGTAGTTCTTATTCCTCCATTAAGGTTGACATTTCAGCCATGTTAGTCTGCCTGCTGTTGGATCTACTCTTCATTAGTCTACATTCTGAATAGTTCTTAAAGGTTGGTGGTACACTTAAAACCACAATGCAGTAGAATTACCCCTCCTTGGAATCAGATTTATATCCTTGAAAAACTAACGAAAGCATCTTTCGAGCCAGCAGCCATAGTCCCTATTAAGTTGACTGACTTGGAAAACAGTCCTGGTATTGCTGTTACCTTGATTAGGAGAGTGTCAGAACTCCCAAGTATTTGTGTGTGGTGAACCATTGTTTTCCACAGGGGCAGGCTAGACATGAGAACAAATCCTCCTTTACCTGTAAGGCAGTATTCGAATTCTCACTCAGTCAAGCTAGTCAATTGCCTATCGTTTTCACCAACCCACAAAACAGGGAGGAAAAAATACTGCTGTACACAGACAACTAACATGCTATTTTCACAGAACCAAAGATACAAGAAAGTGCTGTCATCTGTTTGCTTCTTTTGCTACAGGAAGGGAGAAGCACACAGTGTCAAAACAAACACAAGTCAAGAATAGATGAAGATTGACAACATCAGATAAAGAAGTTGTCTTACCATAGCATTACATCTGTGTTGTCGATCTTCATCTGTTCTTGCATCCCACTTGTCTGCCCCCTCCTTTAGACTTCTGGTGGAGCGACATCCTGCCCTGGTTTCTTATAGTTAGGAATATCTTGGACAAGATTTCTGATTTAGAAAAACCAATAAAAATGCCACAGTGGAGCAAAGTACCAGTGGAAATAAAACAATAAAATCCAAAAGACTTCCCAAAATCCACAAGGTAAACCAAGGCAGATGTGATAAAAACCAGTTTAATGAACGGCAAGCACTTTCATGCTCTCCTGAGCACTTCTTCAGACCATATAAAAATACAAATTCACATACACTGCTTATAAAATACATAGCATTTCAAACTAACCTATCTCAGAATAAAATCACTTAAATAGTCTCTGCCTTTTAAGAAAAGGTTTTAAAGGGATAGAGGTATTCAAACCTGGTGGTGTGTTGCTGTGTAGCCTAATAATCCAACTGCTCTCTTGCTGTTCTAGAATGTTATTAAGATCTCCCAGTCTGCCGCCAGGCTTAAGTTGTTCTAAAACTTTAAACATAAAGGTATGTGTAGAGTCTGTATCTCTCACATGACATGCTAGGGCATTTGTTAAATCATTCTTCCTAATAGCTAATAAATGCTCACGTATCCTTTCCTTTAATTGTCTGTTGGTCTTTCCTACGTAGAAATTTCGACAAGATAAACAACTAGCTAAGTAGACCACATATGTACTACAGCAATTGGTATAAGAATTACTAGTGTATTTAAAATGTGTGGTTGGGTGTATAAAACTAGACGCTGTATCTATAAATAAGCAATAATTGCATTTGCCACACACAGTGTGGTACATCCATTATTTATAGAACTACGTGAATTGTTATATTTATAGCATAGCATCTGTTAAAGATTGCGCTTGTTTTTAAAAGCAAAATTTGGTCGTGGTCCTACAACCTGGCTAATTTTTTCATGTGACATAAGAATAGGCCAGTTTTTCTTGATAATGTCACAAAAAGCTCTATGATCACTAGTATAATTCATCGTAAACTTCACTAGATGTTCATTGGATTGTTGTGTATTTCCATTGTGGGAAACTGAATTATTGGTATAGAGAAAAGGACATGCATTCGTGGATCTTAATTCAGTAACCTCACGTTCCATTTGATCTACCTCATTGTGTTTATAACCTCTGCATTTAAATTCATCCTTTAGCTTAGATAGATCTGTATCAAAAACCTCTTGAACACTATCTAGTCTGGACATCCGCATGCCCTGGCCCTTCAATACGTTCTTAAAAACCCTCTTCAGATGCATACTATTCCTGTGTAGGGTGTCATTTATCCTGCATTCTTTCCTGAACATACGTGTGGCTATTTGGCCATCTAATGTCCCATATAGCTTGACATCAAGGAAATCTATGGCAGTATATGAATGGTGATGGGTAAATTTAAGAAAATCGGTGGTTATATTCAAATATTGCACAAAATGTGGTATTATTTCATGTGGCCCTTGCCAAAGAATAAAAAGGTCATCCACAAACCTTTTAAAAAAGGCTATATATTTCTTATATGTATGTTGACTGAGCATATATTTCTCTTCCCAACCACTCATAACCAAATTGGCATAACTATTCACGCAGGGGGTCCCCATGGCTACTCCCTGCCATTGCCAATAATACTGCCCATTGAAACAAAGCAAGTTATGTTCCAATATAATGCTAAGTAGGCCCCACAGCAGCACATTCGTACTATCAGTAAAACTGCCATCTCCTTTTATAACATCATGTAATATTTTCAAACCTTGTTCATTGGGTATACTTGTAAAAAGTGACTGTGCATCCAACGTAATAAAACTAAGGTAATTCAAATCAGTGCAAGAACTTAAAAACAAAGACATAGAGACTATAAAATGTCCAGTATCTTTAAAAATCACTTCGGATTTATCTACCAACTTTCTTAGTTCTTTCTCAACAAAAATAGATATAGATTCAGTGGCCCATCCCCCACCAGAGACAGTAGGTCTCATAGGGGGTCTGTGCATTGATGTATGTACTTTTGGTAGACCATTCAAAACAGGTGTATGGTAGGATGTGTAATTTTAAAATAATTGTATAAATCAAGATTAATCATATTACTAGCTAAATAACTACTTAAAATTCTATGAATCTTATCAGTGGTGTGATGAACAATATCTAAATTAATGGAACAATATGTATTAACATCATTTAATAACTCATCCATTAATGCAAAACAACAGTCTCTGTCAAGAATGACCAGAGAACCTCCTTTATCTGCTGGTCTGAAAATAACTATGTCATCCTTTTGTAAGTCGTACAGGACAGTCCACTCATCATTAGTCAAATTCCTAAAATGTTTCCGTTTACTAGTAGTATTCAAAAATATGCTCTAACTTCATTTTCACATATCCTATACAAGAAGCATTTAACTGTATATGTGAAAATGAAGTTAATCACACCACTGATAAGATTCATAAAATTTTAAGTAGTTATTTAGCTAGTAATATGATTAATCTTGATTTATACAATTATTTTAAAATTACACATCTGGTACTTACGTATTATCGCAACCAGATTTTTGTGATAATACCACTTGCTTCCCGGTGTGTGAATGTAACCAGAAATGTATGCAGAATTACAGTGGGAATGTTAACTTTATGAAAAGACATTGTTTAGGCAGGAAGAACAGTGTACAGTTTAAAAAATGACTGTTTGAAGTTATGCCATTTCCCGACATCATGTCACTCATGATACACCCGCGACTGAACAGTCCACAAGTATGCGACCCTAAAACATCCAGAAAACATCCACAAGTATGCTGTCCAAAACATCCAGAAAACATCCACAAATATGCTGCTCAAAACATCCAGAAAACATCCACAAGTATGCTGTCCAAAACATCCAGAAAACATTCCAACAGTAACTACTATCCATCTGAAAACAAAAAAATCATCCGGTACTGTCAGATAACTCCATACATGTTTATCTTACACCTAACAGCACATGTAGTATTATGTTTAGCATCTGTTGTACAAGTACTTTATCTATTTGTTCTTCTCTTTAACTTAAATTCTTTTCAAATGTTTGTAAAATAAAGACAATAGTTTACCCCCAAAATTTGCTGCTGTTGATATCTTATTCTCTGAAAAAAATGTATTGTCAACTTTGGAATAATCCTTCTTGCAGTACGGCAGCAGTTCAACCAAACATTTCCCAGGTGTTCTCGTTTCATTTCCAGCAGTATGACAGCAGTGTAACCAATTTTGAACTACGCAAACAGGATTCACATTTCCACGTTAATTTTGCTTATGAATTTGTGAAAAAATAGGTTGTATCCATAGAAAACATCACATTCAACCTTACCTTTACTCCCACAATCCGTTTTTGGGCCAACAAGCATATTACCGCAACCGCGAAAATCTGGTTGCGATAATACGTAAGTACCACACATCCTACCATACCTGTTTTGAATGGTCTACCAAAAGTACATAAATTAATGCACAACACCCCCTATGAGATCTATTGTCTCTGGTGGGGATGGGCCACTGACTCTATATCTATTTTTGTTGAGAAAGAACTAAGAAAGTTGGTAGATAAATCCGAAGTGATTCTTAGATACTAGACATTTTATAGTCTCTATGTCTTCGTTTTTAAGTTCTTGCACTGATTTGAATTACCTTAGTTTTATTACGTTGGATGTACTTTTTACAAGTATACCTAATGAACAAGGTTTGACAATATTACATGATGTTATAAAAAGAGATGGCAGTTTTACTGATAGTAAGAATGTGCTGCTTTGTGGCCTACTTAGCATTATATTGGAACATAACTTGTTTGGTTTCAACGGGCAGTATTATTGGCAATGGCAGGGGGTAGCCATGGGGACCCCCTGCGCCAATAGTTATGCCAGTTTGGTTATGAGTGGTTGGGAAGAGAAATATATAGGTTCATAGGTTCATACTAGGCTATCTGCCCTAGGGCATTTATAAGCCTAGCCAGAGTGTGTTTGGCTCAGTCAACATACATATAAGAAATATGTAGCCTTTTTTAAAAGGTTTGTGGATGACCTTTTTATTCTTTGGCAAGGGCCACATGAATTAATACCACATTTTCTGCAATATTTGAATATAACCACCGATTTTCTTAAATTTACCCATCACCATTCATATACTGCCATAGATTTCCTTGATGTCAAGATATATAGGACATTAGATGGCCAAATAGCCACACGTATGCTCAGGAAAGAATGTAGGATAAATGCCACCCTACACAGGAATAGTATGCATCCGAAGAGGGTTTTTAAGAAAGTATTGAAGGGCCAGGGCATGCAGATGTCCAGACTAGATAGTGTTCAAGAGGTCTTTGATAAAGATCTATCTAAGCTAAAGGATGAATTTAAATGCAGAGGTTATAAACACAATGAGGTAGATCAAATGGAATGTGAGGTTACTGAATTAAGATCCACAAATGCATGTCCTTTTCTCTATGCCAATAATTCAGTTTCCCACAATGGGAATACACAACAATCCAATGAATATCTAGTGAAGTTTACGATTAATTATACTAGTGATCATAGAGGTTTTTGTGACATTATCAAGAAAAACTGGCCTATTCTTATGTCACATGAAAAAATTAGCCAGGTTGTAGGACTACGACCAGATTTTGCTTTAAAAACAAGCACAATCTTAAACAGATGCCATGCTATAAATATAACAGTTCACGTAGTTCTATAAATAATGGATGTACCACTATGTGTGGCAAATGCAATTATTGCTCATTTATAGATGCAGCGTCTAGTTTTATACATCCAACCACACATTTTAAATACACTAGTAATTCTTATACCAGTTGCTGTAGTACATATGTGGTCTACTTAGCTAGTTGTTTATCTTGTCGAAATTTCTATGTAGGAAAGACCAAAAGACGATTAAAGGAAAGGATATGTGAGCATTTATTAGCTATTAGGAAGAATGATTTAACAAATGCCCTAGCCTGTCATGTGAGAGAGACAGACTCTACACATACCTTTATGTTTCGAGTTTTAGAACAACTTAAGCCTGGCGGCAGACTGGGAGATCTTAATAACATTCTAGAACAGCAAGAGAGCAGTTGGATTATTAGGCTACACAGCAACACACCACCAGGTTTGAATACCTCTATCCCTTTAAAACCTTTTCTTAAAAGGCGGAGACTATTTAAGCGATTTTATTCTGTGATAGGTTAGTTTGAAAGGCTATGTATTTTACAAGCAGTATATGTGAATTTGTATTTTTTATATGGTCTGAAGAAGTGCTCAGGAGAGCATGAAAGCGCTTATCGTTCATTAAACTGTTTTTTATCACTTCTGCCTTAGTTTACCTTGTGGATGTTTGGAAGTCTTTAAGATTTCTGATTTATAGAGTATTTCTCTGCATGATAACAAGCTTGATCTGAGGTAATATGAAGGGGGCATTGTGGGTATACTTGCAGCTCGAGAGAGATTTCTTTTGGCTGACGCGAGCTGTATAATGGCTGGATCAATTCCGAGGATTGGAACCATAACCCACAAGTCAAAAAATAGTTGAAGATCGACAACTCAGACGGAACATTATGGTAAGACACAACTTTTTCTTTAATTTCCCTGTTTGGGGGCTATTCCTATGCATTTCCACCCCTTTCAGCGATTTACAAGTTGGTTTGGAAGATTCAGAAAAACTCTCCAAAAACCATTGCAGTGACTCCTGTCTGGTCCAGGCAAGATTCTCCCTTCATATGGAATTGGCCAGGGACAGTTACCACAAGCTCTTCACAGACTGAATCAACTTGCATAAGACAAGGGGGAGTTCGACACCCCACCAACATCAAACAGCTTCTGCTGACTGCCTCTAATTGAATTTTGATATGTTCTAGGCACATCTTTCATGAGGGTGTGCAGTAGGTGGTGAAGGATTCAAGATAGCCTGTTGCTAGAAAATCGTATATTGGCAAGAGGAACAGATTTTCTAGTTGATGCTTAACTAATGACTAGTGATCCATCAGGGATTTGTACTACTGGTGCTTAAATATTTGAGAGTTTCTATATTCTGGCCTCTCTTATGCCTCTATAAAGATGCATCATGCAGTCATTTCAACATGTCTGTCCATGGATCACCCTCTTTCTTTCTCTGTTTATCAGTTTATAAACAGAGTTTTATACCTCAGACCTGGATCTCAGTTTTGTGCTAGTTAATCAAACTGCATCACTTTGAACCTGCCAGTTAGTGTTTTAGGTTCATTAGATAGAAAACTGCTCTTCTGATTGCTCTGATATCTGGATGAAGAGCATCTGAGTTACACTCTCTCATGGTGGGAAATTCCTATCTGGTTTTCCATAGAGACAGTGTTGCTCACTACACAAACCTCTCTTATGGCCAAAGTTGCTTTAGAGTTCACATTGAATGAAGCCATCAGTCTGCCTGTTTTCTGTTCATGTCCAAAAAACAGGAGAAAAGATGCTACACACTCTGGATATTCACTGGTAACTCTGGTACTGTCTTGAGAGAACCAAGTCCATTATGAAAGCTAACCAGCTTTTTGTTTGTGGGACTAAGAAAGGTCAACCCATATCTAAACAGATTATTCCTCAGCTGCTGTTTTTTGTTACTCTCACCATGGAACATCTATTCCAAGCAGTGTTGAGGCACATTTTACTGGAGTCTTAACTTGTACAATGGCATACTGGAAAGAGCTAGACTGTAGAAGCATTCTAGAAGCAACAACTTGGTCTTCCCAGGAAACATTTACAAAGCACTACAAAATGGATTCCTTATCCAGGTTCAGAGCAGGTTTTGCTAGGATAGTCCTCCAGGGGTTTCTGAGCCCTTTTCCTTCCTCCTTTCAGGATGGATAAGCTATGGTAGTCTACCCTTGGCATTTGCAGCAGTGAGAATGATAAACATAGTACAGTTGTGTAAATTGTGCTTACCTATAACAGTAGAGGTTTGAATTCTTCACTGCTGCAGTAGCTGCACCCACTCATCAACCCGCTTCTTGTATGAAGTTCTTGTGGGTTATAATGGTAGTGTTTGCTATTAATATCTTGTATTGTTCAGGGTGAACTCTCCATTTTTTGTTGGGGGAACAAGAAAGTCATGAATATTTTTAATCAGTCTGGCAGTGTGTTGCTCCCTCCAAAACAACTCAGCCTAAAAGCAGCCAGAGTAACACTGTGGGATGGGATGAAAGCTTTGCCAGTTGCTATATCCTTGGTAAGATGCAACCCATAGGCTATTGCAGCAGTGGGGAATTCAGACACTTAACGTAGTAAGTGCAGCTTACACAACTGTACTTTAGGTAAAGGAAGCAACTTTCACATCAGTAACTTAGTGTTTGAGCTGTTACACTTAAAACAACTGTGACATGAGCTTGAGGGATCTGTGTAAGTAACTTAAAGCCTAATATTTAGCATACATTGTTTTATTTATTGTACAGTTATCAAATGAAACCCCCTTTTTCTGGTTACTACTTCAAGTCTGAAATGGTTTATGTCACTCTCTGTGAGGATATATACATGAAATAACCGTTTGCAGTGGAGTACACAGCTGCCTGCAGAGCAAGTACTACTGTTATATGCTATTAAATATTTAAAGTATGTGTTAAGTGTTTGAAAATTGTTAAGAATTTCCCTTAAGACTAGATATTTTTTGTGCTCCTGTTTTAGCTCTTGCAAGTCACATGCTGTTTGTGAAATAAAATGGTTGATCTTGCACTCAAGCATACTTTCATTTTAGGGTAATTTTGGCAGTGTGGAAATGTGTCGCTATGACCCACTTCAGGACAATACTGGTGAAGTTGTGGCTGTTAAGAAATTACAGCATACTACTGAAGAACATCTGCGAGATTTTGAGAGAGAAATTGAAATTTTGAAGTCTCTTCAGCATGATAACATTGTCAAGTACAAGGGAGTTTGCTACAGTGCTGGTATGTAAATGTTAGCCTTATTAAATGTTGTAGCTTTTCTAAGAAAACAGTTTGGCACATTTTCTTAAGTGTAAAAAGATCATACCAATTTCTGTATTAGTTTGTTAAAAGTTTTTTTCTTTCATTTTTTCCATGCCTGCAACTGTCAACCTCACCTTTAGTGGGTCTTTGGCCCATGTTTTTCAAAGCAGGAAATTCTGGGGTCTGGCTTTACCTCCCTCAAACTGAGGCCATCTGTGTTTCAGTATGCACCCTAATTGTTCCCAGGCTGGAAAACTATGCGGCACCCCTCCATTCTTGACAGCTTGCATCAGGCTATCAAGTATTTTCTATTTTAGTTGCTAAACCCACCACCACCTTGTGGCTGAGGTGAATGCTCATGTCATGAGCAAAGGCCCTGTACTGTTACAATGCATGCATTTTTCTACACACACACACACACACACACACACACACACACACACACACACACACACACACACACACACACACACACACACACACACACCTACTGTCACCAGCTTGAGAGTACAAAGCCCAGGTTCCTGGTTACATTTTCATCACCTACACTCTTCCGCTTGCTGGTGAACAGCAGCCGAACATACCACAGCACCCCGTCTCCCAGAAAGGCTTAGCCAGCATTGATCATCAATTCCCACTGTCCATGCATGGCTTCTCCACCGCTCAGAAAAAGCTGCCTACTTAATTCCACCATAGGAACAGCAGTGTAGCCTGAGCTCATTTTCAGAAAATCCATTTGTAATACCTTACAGAAAACAAATGTTCATAACTCTTTAACTATAAGAGCTAGACTAAAAATGTAAATGTGAAAGTTGTTCAGCAGACACTGACCTTTCCAACAGTGTAAATGTGCATATCAAAGTCATTAGTAAATATTTGGCAAGGAATGCCAATGTGCATATTTTTTACCTTTTTGGAAAAACAAAGCACAATATATTGGGCAATGTACCATGTAGAACCATACAATTTGTATTTAATTTGTTTGTATGAATGTCAGCTTTAAAATGATACCTTAACCATTACTGTATCATGCTCCTTTATGGAGATAGTCACAGAAGTATGATTAATATAGTATTTCTCATAATTAAAGCATAATATCTCATCAGCTGTAATAGACAGAGACTACATATCAGTGTACAAGTTGTGTGTCTCAGTGTCAGTTTCAAAATGATGCATCATTTGTGTCATCACCATGCTCCCTTGCAAAGATATGGGCATAATAATGAGAAGTATTGTAATGTATAATTTTCATAATCCTACAAGACTAAAACTGTGATATCTGTACATGTGTGCAGTGCACAAAGTTATTTTACCATCTTGTAAGGAGTAATACTGTCTTCAAAGTATTACTTGGCACACTGACATGCTCCCTTGCAAAGTTATTTACCAAAATATGAAAAAAAATCATAATTTCCGTAACATAAGTCTGAAACTAACTTTGATATATGTACATATGTATAACATACAGGCACAGTTCTTTTTCCATGTTGGAACTACGAGTACTGTATTCAAAATGAGGTATTACTTAGCATATTTAGATGCTCCCTTACAAAGTTATTTACCAAAATATGAAAAAAATCATTATTTCCAGAGCCATAAGTCAGAAACAAACTTGATATCTGTACATTTGTACAACATACAGGCACAGTTCTTTTACCATGTTGGAGCTATGAATATTGTCTTCAAAATGAGGTATTACTTAGCACATTCAGATGCTCTCTTGCAAACTTATTTACCAAAATATGAAAAAAATCATAATTTCCATAACCTAAGTCCAAAACAAACTTTGATATCTGTACATGTATACAACATACAGGCATAGTTCTTTTACCATGTTGGAACTATGAATACTGTCTTTACAGCTTTAAATTGACACCTTAACCATTACTGTGTGATGCTCCTTTACTGAGATATTCAGAGAAATAGGATTATTATATTTCTCATAATTGATACAAAAAGCATAATATCTCATCACCTGTAACAGACAGAGACTACATATCAGTGTACAAGTTCTGTGGCTCAATGTCAGCTTCAGATCTATGCATAATGTGTCGTTACCATACTCCCTTGCAAAGATATGGGCATAATAATGAGAAATATAGCAAATGTATAAACAAACTATGATATCTGTACATATGTACAGCATACAGACACATTTTTTTACCATGTTATAAGTGCCAATACTGTCTTCAAAATGAGGTATTACTTAGCACAATGACATGCTCCCTAGCAAAGTTATTTACCAAAATATGAAGGTCATAATTTTCATAACCTGTCATAAACTATCTATACATGTGTACAGCATTTCAAAACAGTTATTTTATCATTTTGTATGTACTAATACTGTTTTCAAAAATGAGGTTTTACTTAGCATGTTGGAATGTTCCCTACCACAGTTGTTTACCAAAATATGAAAAAACATGTAATGAATTTCATAACCTAAGTCTGTGTACAGCATACAGATAGTAATTTTACCATTTTAAAATTAGGGGCAGGATTCACGGTGGCTTGCATGGAGTCTGAGTAGTGTAAGACTCCATGCAGCCATCATGTCTGACGAGCGATCCACGAACAGCCTGTAGGGGTGTGTAAGAGAGCTCCTAAAACGGCTCTTACATGGACAGGGCTTGGATATGCAAATGACCTCACTTGCAGCCGAAAGGCATGCAAATGAGGTAATTTTGCGATCCAGGAAGCTCAAACCTGTCTGTGTAAGAGCCGTGTTATCTGCAGAAATGTACTCGGTTGACAACTGAGTACCATTCTGCAAATAGCACAATGGAGCCTTGTCAGCTGCAAATAAAGGTTGCATATGTTCCAGGAAGCATGCCAATGGCCAAATATGTGGCCACTGGCAATGTACCCCCATGGAAAATTAAAATAAAAATGTTTTTTTTTCGGCGATCGCCGATGTTTAAACGTAGCGCACCGCCGCGCAAACAGGCTGCGCTGTAAAAAAAATAAAAATAAATATTTAAAACCCACAAATGTGGGTTTTATGCAAACCATGAATTTACAATGTAAGGGAATAGCAGGCTGAAAACAACATGGCCACCGACTAGGGGTTGCTAAGGGGGGAAGCTCAGTGTAAACATGTAACTAAGCATTAGTAGGCAATCCTATGTAAATGAGTGTTAGGATAGTGAATCGCACTTTTACATAGCAAATGAGCACAATCCCTGGAGTGTAGGAGTAGGATAAGGGGGAGTAACAGAGTAAGAGATAGGTGACATCACAGGGGGGTATGTATGAAAGAAATGCAGCTCAGTGGAGCAGAGTGGCATGTGAAAGCTGTCAGTCACACATCATGGAAAGAGGTGTGTCAAGAAGTAGACATGGGAAAACCAAGAAATGGAAGATGTACACTGTGGATAACACCAAAGTTTCTTGCTGGCCGTGCATGCGATCGTGTGCACGCTCGAAGGCCCTAGTAAGATAGGGTGCACGCGTGTAAGTGCAAGTGCGCGCGTTTCAGCTGGAGTAAGCATGTAGAAGCTTGTTTAAAGACCTGTTAGCTCATTTGCGCTGGTGTACACGCGTTTAAACCCGAATAAGCAAGTTTTAGTCCGTCTAAGCATGTGTGCGTGTGTGTTAGCTGCTGTGAGCGTGTTTGCACTTGTTTGCACATCACCCCCCCCCCGAGGAAACAGAAAGGAAAAAGGAAGCAGAAGAAATTGTAGGAAGCTACCAGGGAATACTAGCAGAGGTAACAGGTGAAACCAATCAGAAGCAGGCAATTACACAGGCAGAACAGTAGCCCAGCCCAGCGCTTAAAACTCTGCAAACAGTGCAGTATGTTTCTCTCAAGAGACACTGCAACACTGGAGTAAGCTATTAGAAGTGAAAACTGAAAAAGCCTCACTCAGACAAAAAATACTAGGGGCTGCCATAGCTGTTATAAGGCGACATATGCAACATGCTGAGGGTGGTCACAATGCAAATGCTGCCAGACAACCCACAGTGAGAAGTTGGAGAAGAGTGTACAGGCCCAGGGTCACCTACCAGGGGTTACATGAGCTGGAGATAGTGGAAAGCTATAGAGTGGACAGAGACCTCCTACAGCAAATTGTTGAGCTGTGCAGGCCACGCCTCACACACAAAACCAACAGAGGGGAACCCATCCCAGTGGAAACCAAGGTATGTGTTGGCCTAAGAATACTAGCAACAGGTACCTTCCAGAGACCAACTGATGATATGATGGGGATATCACAGGCATCAGCATCCAGGGTACTGCACCAGTTCCTGGATGCCATGTCAGCACATGTCGGTGATCATGTATATTTCCCCAATTCCCGTGAGATATTGGCCAGCAATATGCGTCTCTTCCAGCAAATAGCGGAATACCCTCAGGTAGTGGGTGCAATAGACTGCACGCACATACGCATCAAAGCACCAGCTAGTGAGCGGGGTAGGGTCTACTTTAAACGCAAGGGCTTCCCCGCCATCAACTGCCAGGTCGTGTGTGATGCCCAGGGCATAATACTGAATGTGTGTGCTGGCTGCCCTGGAAGCTACCATGATTCCCATATCTGGCGTCTGACGCAGCTGTACCAGACATTTGCCAATGGGGACATCCGACATGGTCACCTACTGGGGGATGCTGGCTATGCACTGGAGCTGTGGCTGATGACACCCATCAGAAACACACACACACCTGAACAGGAACACCATAATGAGGCACATGCACAAACACGTAATGTAATAGAGCGTGTGTTTGGGCTGCTCAAGTCACGGTTCCGGTGCCTGGACACATCTGGTGGAGCCTTGCAGAACTCACCAACTACATGTACCCAAATTGTCATGGTATGTGCTATGCTACATAATATGATTCTGCGAAAACAGCTGCAGCAGGACCAGCATAGGCCCGGGCCAAACAGCCCCCCACCATTGCCAAGGCCATCACAGGCAGAGCGTGACTCGTAGGAGGAATAACCTGAGCCTGCCCCAGTAGGCAGAAGGAGGCATGCCCAGTATGCCTTGGCCTTGGCAAAGAGGCAGCGCATAGCACATACACTGGCTCAGTAGGAACCCTGGAAGTTGTACCTTTCTCTGACTCACACATGTAGTAAAAGGGATGCCTAAGTTAACACAACCTGCTTTCAAACATGTACAGGGAGTGTAGTATGTGCATCCAACATAGGTAGCCCTGCAGCACCACCTGAGGCATGATTGCCATGTGTTAAGCAATGTAACACCATGTAGTATATGAAAACTTGATGACCCTGACTAACATACTACCCTCACCAAGCATGATGCCACAATATGAAGACAAGATGATCAATTACAACAATTGGCTTAAGTATTGCTGTTAGTCAAAGGGGATCCAATGCCTGTCAGCCTGGGATGACATGCTGAGCAAGACATGATGCTCCACCCGCTAGGGATGGCTTGCACCTATCACTCCTGGCCTTTTGGATACTGGCAAAGCCTGTTGTCACCCTCATAGTGCCTTGAATAGGTAAGGCTCAAAACACAAACCCACCTCCATAGGTATCACAAGGGATAAGAAACTAGAAGTAATGCTACCCAATGCCAGAAGTCTAAACTGCAAGATGCATGCAGTCCAAACTCTCCTCAGCATGGAGAATGTTGATATCTGTGCAGTAACAGAAACCTGGTTCAAGGCTCACAAGAGCACCCTAACACTACCAGGTTACACCTCATACCATGCTTTACAGCCCCAAAACATGGAACAAACTACAAAAGGAGGGTGACTATCAATAATTGTCAAGGATAACCACAGCCCCAGGTTGGTGCCACAGCAAGAAGCAGCATGGACTATCCACAGGCAAGTAACAGTGGCTAAAACTGCCTCCCAGTTTCCAGGAACCGCACTTGGCCTACGTGAGAACACGTGAAAATATGAAGGTCTCTCCAAACAACATTATATTGGGCGACTGCAACTACCCAAACCTAGACTGGGAGCATTATTCTAGCTCCAACACCCTAGGGCAAAGGTTCCTAGAATTCATAAACCAAAATGCTATGGAACAACTTACCACTCCCACAAGAGGGGTAAGCATACTGGACGTGATAATCACCAACATGGACTGTATGTCCAAGACGAGAAGTGTATCCCTCACTGGTAATATCAGACCATAGAGTAATCTCACTGGATATTCACATCCCGACCCCAGTCCCCGGCTAGAAAACCACAGTGAAAAACATGTGTAAGGCAAATTTTGCACTCCTCCAAACTGAGGTGGAGTCCATTAAAGCCATTCTGCCTGTGGAAAATATGGCCCAGACCTCAGAACCCTTTATAAATGCATTCTATGAACACCTTCAGGAATGCATGGATTATGCAATCCCAAATAAAACCAAGACCCAATCCTCCAAATGCAGGCATCCGGCCTGGTGGACCCCAGCCATTACCAAGCCATGCAAGAGAAGGAGGAAGCTACTACATGATAGAGCAAAACCCAAAAAGGGAAGTCATCTCTGATCAGTATTATGACAAAAAATTATGGCCACACACAAAATCCTCTAAGGCCAGCTACAAGATAAAAATTGCACAGGACACTAAGGATAATCACAAGGCTTTCTTAACTGATGGTAGGAACCTGGGTGGAAATTCACAGATATGCTCAGAATTAGTCCAAAATGACAAACAATACACCAAACCCACACACATTGCCAACAATCAACCTGACAGGTTCAGTGCAAAATCCCCCCCCCCGCCCCACACCAAAAGGCCAAATATCTATTCCAGCAGAGTGCTGTCCCCCTGACATTGCAGATGCTCAGGTAACAGCCAGCGTCTCCAAAGCAAAACACACAGCATCAGTGGGACCAGATGGTGTCCTGGGCTGTGTCCAACATGAACTCCAAGAAGAATTGAACACCAAATAAAACTACTGCTCAATCTCAGCCTTACCACAGGATATGTACCCAAAGAGCAGTGTACAGCAACAGTGGCCCCTCTCCACAAAGGTGGTGACTGAATGGATACTGCAGACTATCACCCCAGAATCCTGACTAGCTTGGTCTGCAAAGCTATGGAAAGGATCATCATGGACCTCAGAAATAAAGATATTGGGGACCTACAGACACTGGACCCTACCCAGTGTGGCTTTCTTAAGGGCAGATCCTGCCCCTTAAACCTGGTTGAGTCATTTGAAACAGTCACCAAGGCCATTGATGAGGGGAAGGTGGTCCACACAGCCTATCTGGGCCTTGCAAAAGCCTTCCATACAATACCCCACTTGTTCATTATAGATATGCTCACCAGCTTAAATATAAACCCCTATGTCAGTAGATGGGTTGCAAACTGGCTCAAGGACAGAACTGACATGGTCAGAAATGCTGCAGCCATGTCAGACTCCAAACCAGCTACAACTGACATCCCACAAGGCTCGGTCCTGGGACCTCCCATGTGTGGTATATATTTCTCAGAGGTACAGGCCAATATGGAAGGACTGTGTCTGAACAAGTTTGCAGATGACTACAAACTGGGCGCCATATCTGACCCTCCAGCTGACACAAGCATCCTACAAATGGGCCTCAGTGGCATACTGCCTGCCCAGAGGTGATCTGTGCCTGATGTATAAAGCCATGTCCAAGCTGGAATCAATGCACATGCTGCACCTTGTAAAATCTGAATGCCATTGAGCTATGCACATGAGAGACCTGAACCTCATCACTGACATAAATAGGACATGCTGTAGTGACTGATCCATAACCCAGAAGCTCCCTCCACTCTTGAGTAAACTCCCAGTCCAGGTTAGCCAGAGAGTCCCTCATTTCCTCTCTTCAAGAGGAATCTTGATGAGTGGATGGGAGATTGTAGGTTTACCCTGGGTATCACTTTTATGTCACGGTTAGACAGAGGCACAGTATACTAACCTTGAAAAATGTCATGGCAAACTCCAGTTAAAATGTGTGTTGAAGGACAAACACACACTCTCTGACTAGGATTAGAAATGGCCTAGGGCACATAGCCTAGTGTTTCTCAATGTCCACTCAAGTTGCGGAATACACTACTAATGTTGGGCAAGCCTGGTTTAAGTAGGCCATAGCTGAACAAAATGCAACATGGTCATATTTGCACAACTGGCCCTTAACCAGTCTGGTGTGCTCAGTATGAATATTTAAAGCAGTGATAGGACTGAAACCCAGGATACTGTCCACCACAGTGAAAGGACTGAACCAGTACACTATACAATATTACAGTGTTTGGTCAGTATGAAAGAATGTTGACAAGTATGCAAACTATCCCATGGAAACCCTGCAGGCACAGCATAATCTCTGTTGGGTTCAGACACAAGCAGTTGGGCAGTAAGAACACAACATGACTTCCAACACACAACTATAAATGTCAAATATTGTTTAAGTTCACACACAACCACAAATGTGGTGCACCTTGGATCTCAACATATGGAAAGGTCACACTGGGCATGCTCACACACTTTGATAAATGAGACATACGTCAGGCAACAAACCATGGAAAGCCTGAACTGGGCATGCTCACACACTTAGGCCATGTCTCACTATAGCAGTTGGCCACACATATCTGGCATTTGTATGTGTTAAGCCAGGAACCTCCCACAATACAGCAATCTGCCCAGTGCACACAGTTAAATGACAACAGAGACATAAGTAATATAGTAGAACCCTGTCATATTCAAACATCTTCCACAGATACACAAGTTGTTCATAGAAACAGGGAAAGTTATGGCAATAAAGACCTGCAAATAGTTTATCAGCAACAAATATTGTGCATCCGAAACATAAACATATGGGTGTAGAGGTCAATACTAGGCTATTTGCCCTAGGGAATGCATAAGCCTAGCCAGAGTGTATTTGGCATCTGCCTCCCCAGTACAGTAGCCTACTGTGCCTCTGTAAAGTAGGTCACAGAAGGCACCATTTAAGGCTAGTGTGCTGTGCCTCCATCAAGCAGGCACACAGTGGAGATCCCAGGGGTTGAATTTGCAATGTCACATCCATGTGGCTGGAGTTTGCTGGAAGAGGGTTGGCGAGCGGCTATGTCTAACATTAATTGGGATTCAATTCCAGACTGAGGGGAGCCTTATCTGCAGTGTCTGTACAATTTCACTGTCAAAACTTGCAAGTGATGATTTTGAGGGATTGAAGTGTCTTGCCAATACTGTTCAGAGATGTCCTCCCACTGTGGGATATTGCTCTGTAATGTATTGGCTCCCTCCTTCTGTTGTAGGGCTTATATATAGCTGGTGTAAACCAGACAGGTCTCCTGTTGTGGAGGAGTCTTGGTTTTATTTGGGATAGCATGATCAATGCAAACCTTCCAGATGCTCATAGAATGCATTTGTAAAGGATTCTGCAGATTGGGCTGTATAATCCTCCAGCATGGGGCCTTTGAAGTATTCCACCCCAGTCTTCACAAGTGCAAAGTCTGCTTTTGAGAAATACTTTGTTTGCAGTGATTTCCTTGCCTGGGGGTGGGGATGGGATATGGACGTCCAGGGAAAGTTGGTTATGGTCAGATATTAACAATGGTGGTCTACCTCTGGTGTGGAACATAGTCCCCATGTTGCTGATGGTCAGGTCCAATATGTATTCCCCCCTGTGGCTGTGGTGACTGGTTCTGCCACAGCACATGGATTCACAAATTGTAGTGGCTGTAGGGTGATGTTGTTGAGGCCTGAGTAGTTCCCCCACTCAATATTCCTGTACCTGAAGTTAACCACTGTAATGGTGTATGTGAACACCTTAATATCCTACACTGTTCCCAGGGAAGCCAAGTGTGGTTCCTGGATATGGGAGGGGTGGTCTGAACTACACACCAAACCAAAAGTCAGTTTTGCACAATGCTAGTTGTATATGTATGGCCTGTCATGCTTAGTGCAGTGGTAACAACCGAGAGGTGTGTGCATCTGTGATGTATATGGATACACCCCCTGGTTGTGTTGTGGGTTACAAGTCCTGTGGTCACGAAGCATGGTATAAAACATAACCTGGCAGTGCTGATGTGCATATGTGACCCTGAAGTAGGCGTCTGTTAATGCATATATATTCTATCCCCCATACTGAGGGGTAGTAATAGATGTACATACCTCTTTCTAAATAATGATGTCAGCACCCTATAAATACTGCAGGAGAAGAAAAGCCACCCAGTAATTCGAATAGCGCGCTCTGCTAATGCGTCTCTCTCAAGTGTCATAACATAGTTAGGTAGGGGTTTGAATCTTGCAAATGCTCAGTGTGTGTTTGTGTTTGTGTGTGTTGGGGGGGCAGGGTGTGTGTAATTCTCTTTGAAAGAAATAGCCCTTTTGGCAACTGGAATAACACACTACATGATGTACAGTCCTCTTTGTAAAACCGGATGATGTCAACACCCTATAAGTATAGCAGGAGAAGGGAAACCACCCAGTAATGCGAATAACGCGCTCTGGTAATGCGTCTCTCTCTCTCTCTCAAGTGTCAACATATTTAGGTAGGGGTTTGAATCCTGCAAGTGCTCAGTGTGTGTGTGTGTGTGTGTGTGTGTGTGTGTGTGTGTGTGTGTGTGTGTGTGTGTGTGTTTGGGGGGGAGGCAGGGTGTGTGCAATTCTCTTTGAAAGAAACGGACCTTTTGGCAACTGGAATAACACACTACATGATATACGTTCCTCTTTGTAAAGACTGATGATGTCAGCACCCTATAAGTATAGCAGGAGAAGGGAAACCACCCAGTAATGCGAATAGCGCCCTCTGCTAATGCGTCTTTCTCAAGTGTCATAACATAGTTAGGTAGGGGTTTGAATCCTACAAATGCCATGTGTGTTTTTGTCACACAGTTTGTCAATGTGTGGTGGGTGTTGCTTTTATTATTGTATGACATATAGTTATAACAGTAATTTCAATGCACACATCAGGTATGTGTGTGCCACATAGAGATATGTACCTGTGACCTTCAATAGTTCCTATGTGTGAAGCCTGCCTCATGTGAATACAGTTGTTACCTGTGCCAGCATGTCCTGCAGATTCCTAGACTGTACGCCATGCATGTATGTTGTTGACAATGCAGGCCACTGCAGTGATCTGTGTCCTAGGCCAACTGGATGACACGCACTCATGAAAGCTGTGATATATTAATGTGGGTGAGGGTTCATGTCTGCAGTATATGTCACACATGTTATAACACAGCAAAGTCTGTGAGTAATGGACATCCAGTGTAGGTGTATGGCAACTGTTGCTGATATGCATAAAGACACCTTCTTGCTTAGGCGATGCACCAAGGGACTGCACAATAGCTTTGGAAATGTGAATATCACAGGATAGACAAGAAAACACTTGTCCATATGTACACACCATTACCCGTTCTACATGATGGGTGCTGCCACCTACATGGTACTACTGGAATACTATGTTAAGTACATGCTGATGACAAAGTTACAGTTGCGTTACAGTAATAGAGCATGGCTTGGACAACAGGTATCCATCTGTATGATACCCATGTGGTGGTCATGTGTGTCATGTGCAGAATGCATTGTCGGCCACTGTATACATTTCCAGTCGTGGATTAACATATCGCTAGTGTGTTGGCATGTACGTGAGACTGCTATATGCCAAACAGCATTCTTCACAGGGATGTGTGTGGCTCAGTAAGAATGGCTACGTATAGTGTAGTCCTGCAGGGATATCACTGACACTGGGTTTCCTACATCTGAGAATCAGTTGAGGATACATCATGTAATAGGTTCATACTAGGCTATCTGCCCTAGGGCAGTTATAAGCCTAGCCAGACTGTGTTTGTCTTTTGCCACCCATGTTAAATGAATTTTGATATGGCCTTTTTCCAGGTAGGTATACTCAGCCTCTGTATAACAGTGACACAGAAGTGATACCCGGGGTAAACCTACAATCTCCCATCCACTCAGTAACATTCCTCTTGCAGAGAGTCATTAAGGGACTCTGCCTAACCTGGACTGTGATTTTATTCCAGAGTGAAGGGAGCCTCTGGGTTATGAATCTGTCCCTCCAGCATGTCCTGTTTATGTAAGTGCTGAGGTGCAAGTGTCACAAGCACATAGCTCCATGGGATTTGGATTTTCTGAGGTGCAGCATGTCCATTAATTCCAGGTTGGACATGGTTCTATATGTCAGGCATCTGTTTGAGCCCTTTGATCCCCTTGGTGAGGTACTTTTGTGGACTTTCCAGTTGCTGCAGGTCAGATGTCTGGTAAGGTACACCTCAAAAGGGGCATTGTACTCAATTATGGGCCTGATGAGGGATGACTATAGAGGCACGATGACCTCCTGTGATCTAGCTGTGAATACCTTCATGATTAGGTGGCCTATATAAACTGTCTGTGTAACCACTACAACCATGTGGTTGTCAAATGACAGTTTGCTATCAGCTCAGGTCCCCAGGTCCCTACTCATGTGTACAGTACTTAATGGCTTACCACCTATGTGTTAATTTGTGGGCATTTAGTTTTTGCCAAAGGGGATGACTATACAGGTTTTTGCGTTTAGCTTGAGGCCATGGCTCTGGCACCAGCTGTCTGTTTCTATGAGGCCCTTTTGTAGGATGCTTTTGTTGGCTGGTGAGTTGATTATGGCGCACAGTTTGCAGTCATCTGCGAACCTGCTCATCCACAGTTGTCCTGTGTTGGCCTGTACCTCCGAGAAATATATACCAAACAAGAGAGGTCCCAGGACTGAACTCTGTGGGACGCCACTTGTAACCAGTTTGGAGTGTGACATGGCTCCAGCAATTCTGACCATGTGTGTTCTGTCCATGAGCCAGTTTGCAATCCATCTAGTGACATAGGGGTTTATAGTTATGCTGGTGAGCGTCTCTATAATGCCTGAGTGGGGTATTGTATCCTAGGCTTTTGCGAGGTCCAGGTAGGCTGTGTTGAACACCTTCCCCTCGTCACTGGCCTTGGTGACTGTTTCAAAGACATCAACCAGGTTTAAGAGGCAGGATGTGCCCTCAACAAAGCCAAACTGGGCAGGATCCAGTGTCTGTAGGTTCCCAATAACTTTATTTATGAGGTCTATGATGATCCTTTCCATAGCTTTGCAGACCAAGCTAGTCAGGTGTACAGGGCAATAGATGTTCTTCATTCCACATTGCTGCAGTCCTAACTATTGGGTAGTCCGCTGTCCAGTCGGCCCGAATACCAAAGTATATGGCTGACGTCGGTCAGGGCGCATTAGACTGACGTCAGTACGTCAGGGTACTAATGCGCATGACCGACGTCATATCCTCAGTCTTTTTTGCCGCATGGTCCGATGCAGAAGCAATTTTGCGAGTGCAGGTTGGCGTTCTGAAAGTTTCTGAAGCCAGAGTTTCAGACCGAATCAAAGTTGGCTAAGTACCCCGTTGGGGAATATTTTGGTTTTTTCTTGCCTCCGTATTTAACCGGATGTCAGAAAAAGTGAATAACTGTATTTCTTGTGGGAAACAGATACCTCATAGGGATTACCATACTTTGTGTATACCTTGTTTAGGGCCTGAGCACGGCGTTGTTGGATGCGCTCATGTGCTAGATTTAACAAACGCACTATTAAGAGAAGGTTAGACTGTGCCAGGTTAGTGTTTGGGAAGCGTTGTAATTATAAAATGCCGTCGGATGCTCCGGCGCTTCGCTAAAAGCAAGGACAAAACAGCAAAGCCTAGAGTGGAAGAACCGACAGTCCCGGACGTCGGTTCTTTAGAGCTCAGTGGAGCCGGAGGTTTTGCCAGGTGTTTCTTTGGAGCCCCAGGGAGAGACTTTACTATTACAGGATGTATCCGCTCAGGGAGTAGGCCAGGCTGAGGGGCTTCTCAGGTGGCTGTTCTTCCCTCTCTTCCTAAGGTAGTTAGAGCCTCCCTTCTGTGTCCAAGGCTTCTTTGAGGGCAGGCCAAGTTTTGCTTCAGTGGGGTTTCTCCTAGTGCTTCAGGGTCTTTGCCTAAAAACATATGCTTAAAATGGCAGAGGATTTGATTACTATGATAAGGGTTCTATGCCCCTCCTGATAAGAGGCCTAGGGTGGAACCTGAGTTTGAGAGTTTTGAGCAATGCTGAGGCTTCTGAGTCTTGGCTGAAGACTTGCAGGAGTACCTCCTTATTCTGATTCTGATGTGGATGATTCTACTCCTTCAGCTTCTCCTCCTGAGGATTTCTCATTTTCAGAGACTCTGCATTCCATGAGGGAGCATTTTAAATGGGAAGGTCAAGATTTCTCTGATTCCAGGAAAAGGCTTAGGGAATTCTTGTTTTACCCCAGCATAGGCCTTTAGCTATACCTCCTGTTTTGAATGTGGTGGAAGATGTTTTTGCAGAGGCTTCCCTGAATCCTGATTCTTTCCCTCCTGCCCCAGTTAAACCGGATAGGTATTATAGGGTGCCTGAAGCTCATAAGTATCTTTTTAAGAGTCCTAGGGCAGACCCGGAAACTGTCTCTCAGGGGCCTAAAGGTGTGAAGGCCTCAGTTGTTAAAAATCCTGTCCCTCCTGATAAAGAGGCAAGGGCTTTGGATAGATGGGGAAAGAAAGTGTATACTTGTTCCACTTTAGCCATGAGGGTTGAATTGTCAGTTTCACATGTTAAAATATCAGAATTATCTTCTTTCACAGTTGAAATCTAAGGTGGATGCTCTGGAAGGTATTGAGTGTAAAGAGTTGCAGGATTTAGTTCATGTGTCTGAACAGGTGGGTAAACATTCCTTGCAATGTGGTTTTGATGCTGTGCAGGCCTCCTCCAGGGTGGCTGCCACTGGTTCTGTTCTTCAGAGGCACGCCTGGTTGAGAGATCAGAATTTAGCTGAGCATGTTAAGACACGGATTTTGGATGCTCCTTTGCAGTCTGATGTGTTGTTTGGTTCGCCTGTAGAAGCAGTTTTGAAGAAAATGGAGGACAAGGCTAAGTCTATGCAAACTGTTAAAGATTTTTGCAGGTGCAGCCTCAAGTTTAGTAGAAATTGGCCTGCTAAGGGATGGACTTATCCTGCTTATGATTCCCAGTCTAGGGGTAGGTCTAGACGTGGTAGGGGCAGAGCTCAGGGTTCTTTTAGGCCTAGGACAGGGAGTTCCCCTGCTCAGACTTCTGGTGAGGGCAGGGGTCAGTCCTTCGTAAGCAGACCCAATGACCTGCCTTTTCAGCTGCCAGTTCATTCTCGCCTGGCAGCACCGTTGGGAGGAAGACTGTCTCTTTTCAAAGAAAATTGGGATTTAATTACCCAAGACAGATGGGTTCTGGATATCATTCACCACGGTTACAGGTTTTATTTCCATACCTTGCCTCCTTTCAAAGGCATGCCAGACATTCCTCCTCTACAAAGACGAGAGGCTCACAAGCAAATTTCTCTGTTACTCCAAATAGGGGCCATTCAGCGGTTCCTGTGCCAGAAAGGGGCCTAGGTTTTTATTCTCGCCTGTTCCTAGTACAAGAAGGGGAACACGTGGAGACCAATTTTGGATTTATCTATCCTCAACACTTATCTGGACATTCCCAAGTTCAAAATGTTGACGTTACAACAGCTTTTACCTCTGCTGGGCAAAGATCACTGGATGGTAACTTTAGATCTCAAGGAAGCTTACCTTCATGTGCCTATAAGACTAAGTTGCAGAAAGTATCTGCTTTCGAGCTGGAAATTCTCATTATCAGTTCTCTGCATTGCCCTTTGGCTTATCTACTAGAGTATTCACAAAGGTTCTGGCTCCAGTGATAGCTTACTTCAGGCTAAAAGGAATTCAAATCTATCCTTACTTGGACGATTGCCTGATTCTGGCTCAAGAAAAGGAAGACCTTCTACAGCATTTGGAATATGTCATAGCAGTGCTAAGATGCTTAGGGTATTCTGTGAACGAAATAAAGTCCAGTCTAGTACCCTCTCAAGACATGTGCTTTCTGGGTGTGAGACTGAATACAGCAGCCCAGATGGCCTTTTTAACCCCGGACAAACAAAAGAATCTTTCCAGTTACTTCCATCAACTATCTCTTCAGTCCGGCTGACTGCAAGGACAGTCCTTCAAGCCTTAGGGTTCATGGCATCTTGTATTCTGGTGCTTCCCAATGCCAAACTGCATATGAGGAAGCTGCAATGGTATCTCAAAATGTATGGACACAGCACTGCCAGGATTTGGACACTGTCATTCAAATAATACCTTGCATTCAAAAGGAATTTTGTGGTGGGCTCAGGAATGTCACCTAAACAAGGGACTCTCTGTGACCCGGCCAGAGGCGAGTCAGATTCTAACGACAGATGCCTCAGACATTGCTTGGGAGCTCATCTAAATGGAAAGTGGATACAAGACAAGTGGCCTGCCAGACTACAGCATCTACATATCAACATGAAGGAGATGTTAGCAGTCCAGTTTGCATTAATGGCTTTCAAGGAGTTACTTCTTCCAGGGCAGGTGTTGGTTCTAACAGACAACACAACTGTCATGTGGTACATCAACAAACAAGGGGAACACATTCTTACCCTTTCTGCTGGCTAGCAATGATTTTATGGGAGACTGCGCTCAGCTTGCAACTAACTCTTCAGGCATGGTTTCTGCCGGGAGCACAGAACTCCTTAGCAGATGTGTTAAGCAGACAAATCATGGATCCCCACGAGTGGAAACTGGATCTTCATGTATTTCAAAAGTTGACAGTGTCCTGGGGAACTCCAGACATAGATCTGTTCGCTTCTCCACTAAACCACCAGCTGCCAAAGTTTTGCACAAAGAGGTTTCATCACACAGCTTGGAAAGTGGATGCTCTTTCTTTCAGCTGGAAAAATCTTCATGTGTATGCGTTTCCACCTCTGCCTCTTCTTCCAAAGGTGCTTCTAAAGGTCAGACAAGACAAGCCAAGGATGATTTTAATAGCTCCAGATTGGCCTCGCAGCACTGGTACCCATTACTGAGGAGTCTGGTAAAGAAGCCTCCATGGCCTTTACCCTTGATTCCACACCTGTTGTCTCAGAGAGACGGTCACCTGCTCAATGTCAAGCTTCACTCTCTTCATCTAACAGCCTGGCATATTCTGTTTTCGAAGACAGCAGGTCTCAACTTCCTCAACAAGTTTTAAATGTGATTATGGAAGCCAGGAGACCTAGTACAAGGAAAGTGTCAGAAAAATGGAAGAGATTTTTATTTTGGAGTGCAGCAAACAATTTGGAGATTTCTGAGCCAAATTTGAGTGTGGCTCTTCAATATCTTACTGAGTTATTGGACAAAGGTTTGTCTTTCTCTTCCATTAAGATTCATGCTGCAGCAATTTCAGCTCACTATGATTGTGACCCACCGCTGTTTTCGTGATCCTTTGTTCAAGCAATTTCTTAGAGGGCAAAGAATATAAGACCCCCACGAGAGCTCCTACTCCTGCTTGGGATCTCAATTTTGTGTTGGAGAAACTTACTCTACAACCTTTTGAGCCTCGGCTACTACTGAATTGAAATACTTGTCATGGAAGACTGCTTTTTTGTTGGCCATTACTTCTGCAAGAAGGGTTTCTGAGTTGCAGGCCCTTATGGCAGTGGAGCCTTTTTTGATTTTTCATAAGGATAGAGTATCTTTGCACTAATCCTTCCTTTATGCCTAAGGTGGTTTCTAGTGTGGCTTTAAACCAAACTATTCATTTGCCTACTTTTTATGCAGATCCCCAAAATAAAGGGGAAAAGATTTTGCACACTTTAGATGTACACAGGCAATTGCGTTATTATTTGAGCAGGACTAAGGATTTTAGGCAGTCTCAGCAGTTGTTTGTTTCTTTTGCTTTGAGTTCTCAGGGCAAGCCTGTGTCAAAACAATCTATTTCTAGATGGATTGGGTGTTGCATTGCATTTTGTTATTCCCATCATGGCAAGGAGATTCCAGCTGGGATTAGGCCTCATTCCACTAGGGCTACTGCCACTTCAGCATTTCTGAGGGGGTGGCAACTAAGGATATTTTGGAGGCAGCTACTTGGAGTTCAGTGCATACTTTCTCTAAGCATTATCACCTTCCTCTCTACTCTAAGTCTAGGGCTGGTTTTGCCACAGCTATTTTGCAAGGCATGTTGTCAGTTCCTGCTTCCTTATGATTTGCCAGCCTCCCTTACCTCTGCTTTGGGATTCTACCTAATAGTTAGGACTGCAGCAATGTGGAATGAAGAACATAGTACAGTTTTGTACCTACCATAAATGTAGATGTTCGAGGATCCACATTGCTGCAGTCCAATTTACTCCTCCTTCCCCTGTGTGTTTAGGGGTGGTTGTGTAGGTGAGGTTATATTCTGCTAATTTTGTATGTTTTGTATATATATATTTTGGTGCAGGTATGTTGGGAGTTTTTGGTTTTTGGGCCTTATCTTTTCAGGGTCTTCTGACATCTGGGGCAAGAAAAGACTGAGGATATGACGTCGGTCATGCACATTAGTACCCTGACGTACTGACGTCAGTCTAATGTCTGACCGACGCCAGCCATATACTTTGGTATTCGGGCCGACTGGACAGCGGACTACCCAATAGTTAGGACTGCAGCAATGTGGATCCTCGAACATCTACATTTATGGTAGGTACAAAACTGTACTTTTCCAGGATCTGTTGAGGCACCACCTTTGTGGAGAGGGATCACTTTTGCTGTACGCCACTCCTTGGCTACATATCCTGTAGTAAGGCTGGGATTGAACAGGAGTTTTATGTTTGTATTTAGTTCTTCTTGGAGTTCATGTAGGATGCAGCCTGATACACTGTCTGCTCCCATTGATGTTGTGTTTCTGCTTTGGAGAGGGCGACTGAGCATCTCAGAGGCATCACTCTGCTGGGATATATATTTGCCCTTGTGGTGGGGAGGGGGGTGAGATGTTTGTGCTGAACCTGTCAGCAATGATGTTGGCAATGTATGTGGCTTAAGTGTATTCTGTGTCATTTAGGACAACTTCTGAGCACATCTGGGTGGGAATTCCCACCCAGATTCCTAACATAAGTAAAGAAAGCCTTGTGATTATCCTTAGTGTCTTGTGCAATATTTCTTTTGAAGCTGGCCTTAGACGATTTTATGAGTGCCCATAATTTTTGTCCAAAATACTGATCAGAGATGCCTTCCCTTTGTGGGATATTGGTCGATCATGTAGCAGCGTCCTCCTCCTATTGTTTTCTGTTATGTGGCTGGGGTCCACCAGAAAGGACGCCTGTCTTTGGAGGATTGGGTCTTGGTTATATTTGGAATTGCATGATCTGTGCATTCCTGGAGGTGTTCATAGAATGCGTTTATAAAGTATTCAGCAGTGTGGGCCGTATTTTCCACAGGCCCATGGGCTTTGAAGGATTCCACCTCTGTCTCAGTTTTGAGCTGTGTGGAATTTGCTTTACACAACTTTTTCACTGTGGTTTTCTGTGCAGGGGCTGCGGTTGGTATGTGAATATACAGTGAGATTACTCTATGGTGTCATCTTACCAGTGAGGGATACACTTCTGGTCTGGAGCATAGAGTCCCCATGTTGGTGATGATCAGGTGCAGTATGTTTTCCCCTCTTGTGGGAGTGGTAACAAGTTGTTCCATAGCATTTGAGTTTATGAATTCTAGGAACCTTTGGCCTTGGGTGTTGGAGCTACAGTAATGCTCCCAGTCTATATGTGGGTAGATGAAGTTGCCCAATATAATGTTGTTTGGAGACACCTTCATATATTCATGTGTTCTTAAGTAGGTCAAGTGGGTTCCCTGGGTTTAGGAGGGTGGTCTGTAGCAGGCTATGAACTGGAAGGCAGTTTTACCCACTGTTAGTTGCACGTGGATAGTCTGTGATGCTTCATGCTGTGGCACCAACCTGGGGGTGTGGGTATCCTTGACATTTATTGATACTCACCATAGTTAGTTAGTTCCATGTTTTGGGGCTGTAAAGCATGGTAAGAGGTGTAACCTGGTAGTGCTAGGGTGCTCTTGGGAGCCTTGAACCAGGTTGTTGTCACTGCACAGATATGAACATTCTCCATGCTGAGTAGAGTTTGGACTGCATGCATCTTGCGGTTTACATGTCTGGCATTGAGTATCATTACTTCCATTTTCTTATCCCCTGTGCTACCTATGTAGGTGGGTTTGTGTTTTCAGCCTTACCACCAGAATGCAAAGATGTGCAGACATTACACTGTTGGAATTAACACTGGTGTATAAAAAACTACAATGACAATCATACTGTTAATGCATCAGGCATGCTGGGATATACCCACAATGATATCATTACACTGTACTGTTAACAACATGATAATATTACTACAGTTCTATATAGTCACCCTGTGCATCAGCACCATGCTATCCTGTTCCTGCATCAGTGTTACAGATTGCAGGAGGTGGCACAGTTTCATCATATGCACAGGGTGTGTTCTTGGTATGCCAGAGTCTGCCATTCACACATCCAATTGACATGTATGTGTGTGTGTGTTAGTGAGGGACAACAGTACAGCATGGGGCAATGTTGATGCAGTGTGTGTGTGTATGTGTTGGCCCTAGGTGTTAGCATTATGCATGCACACAGTTCCACCTTATGGCTGCCATATACGGGTGTTTGTGGACAGCCACAGACTGTACCTGCCAGGTCATACAGATCACTGTCTCTGGCCACGGACATGGTACCTGTGCCTGGCAGAGGTGCTAAGGACAGTATCCGGTACTAAGCCAGACTGGGTACTGTCATCAGAAGCAGTTGGTTGACGACTGGGCACATGTCCCTGCTGGGACTGTCCAGAGCCACGTGCACTTGGTCTTCTAGGGCGGTCTGATGACAGCACAGACCCAGCATTGCTGGGGCTGGTACTGGCACTATGGGAGCGGCTGCGGGTTTGTTGTCGTCCGTGACTGCCAGCTGCTGATGTTGCTGGCATACGTCCACGTCGACGCCTCAACCGTCCTGCATTGCCCTGGCTCATGGACATGTAGTTGTGGAACAGATCTAATGTGTCCCCCCAACGTCTGTCAATGACCTCGCCGACAGTACGGATGGCAGCCGCTATGTCACGCATAGTGTCATTCATAGCAGTTCAATGTGCTGTAAGCTCCCTCAGACCCTGTCTGGTGTACCGTTCCATACGTGCCTGTGCCAGCATTACAGCCTGGAACATAGCTGAAGTGAAAGACCTCTGTGGGCATGTCTGACAGGGGCAGTACGACCACGGATGCTCCCATGAGAACCCCTGGACATCTGCCTGTGTGGTACCATGTCAGGACTCCGGCCATGGCTGCTGTGAGGGGATGCATGTGCCACTGATACCACATTACCCTGGTCAATGCCCACTGTATGCTGTCCCTCAGCTAAGGACATTGGTGACAATGTATGTATCGGCAGGATGACTGTGCACATTGATGGGGTTGACTGCTGTGTACTGTCGATTGGCTGACCAAAAACAGACCCTGTCACTCCTCCCTGTGCCATTACACATGTATCATCATTGTCACCATCCCCAGCAGTGGCTTCAGGTTCCCTGCTGCATGCCAACAGAGCAACATCAGAACCTGTGAGAGGAAGACAGGAAACACATTTTACGATGTGTACACAATGTTACCACAGATGCACATGCACACGGGAACACATGCACACATGCACATGTGCACACATGCACACTCCTCAGTACATGAGATACACACACACACACACCTGCAATCCCACACATACACAATACTGTTTGAGGGTATTATTACTATTATTATCATTAGTATTAATAGTATTGTTATTACACACTCACCAGCATGGATTGGCTGCCTTGCTGTTACTCCAGACGGACCTGCACAAATAAGACAGTTATTGTCAGTGGGCACAACTGTGCCATTGATACTGTGAGTATGATACAGTACAGTAGTACAACAGTTGGCTTTCACAGGTGTACTGATGATATTCAGAATATCAATCTTGCACAAGAATTTCCAGGGTAACAGCTACACATAAAGTACACATCTCACACATGCATAAACTACCAGTGCAGACAACACTCAACTACAGATATGGCATGTTACCTGCACACTCCATGTCCACATGCTGGGTGGCTCCAGCCTCCATCATGACACATGTCTGTGGATGTTGTTGGCCTGGAGCCACAACACTTAGGAGGAGCTCCACCAGTCTGGTGAGGGGGGGGGGTGGATAGGTACCCCACCACCTGTGGCAAGCTGTTGTCTGTGGATATCAGACGCACTCTGACTAACATTTCTAATTAAATCTCTGCAGTGATGGCGTACCTGCTCATATGTCCGGTTATGCATGCCTATGTCATTTACCCGACGGACAAGGTCTTGCCACAGTGCAGCCCTCTCCTGCTGGTTCTGGCTGGTCCGGGAAAACAGTGTGGAAAAATCCCGCACCAGGCTCTGGTGTATCTCCTCATCCTCTGCAGCTGAATAACAGGGGTTGTGCTGATGCACCATTGCCGTGGAAGGAAAAGAAAAATATGTGAGCAAGTAATATGGCACACATAATACTCTACTGTACTAATATCACTGAACTGCCATATATAGCATCTGTCTGTCTATTGGGGGATACACATGTAAATTAACACATATCAGTGCTCAGCCAACAACTGTGTGACAGTGCCTGCCACACTCCATACAACAAACTAGTATACACCAGCACTCGGCACACTGTTTGAGGTCCAATGCACAACCTCACACTGGAGGTATGTATCAAGCTAATGGATGGGGAATATTGTCATCCCATGCAATGCATGCAATGCACAGTTACAGTTTCAATGGTAATCCACCCTAGTCTTTGCTGCCATACCCCTACCTATACCGCAGTCATATACAGGGAACCACAGCACAACATATGGCAATGTAGTATGTTTGTATCCCAATAACTTACACATCTTTCTCTGGCCTCACACCGAGGACACACACTACCATGACAGACACAAAGTCATGCTGAGCAATCACACCATTACAGACCTTGCACACAGCCAGTGGCACACTCATTCCACTTCACATAGTTGGTATTGCAATGACTACATGTGTGTGTGCATTGTGTCATAGGTAGGTACTATGCTATTGGCCCTGGGCCTATGACAGCATAGTGTTATGCTACCCTGCCCCTTGGGACACATGTAATGTGATTGTACTTGCTCCTGTCACACAGTTACACAGAGGTGACTTATACGGCATATTACCTATCTGCATAACATTCATCACAGGTATGTCTGACATCTACTAATAAGGAGCCTTGCTTGTTAATGCTGGGTGGTCTAGTCCAGGGTATGGCTTATTTGTGGATAGAAACCTGTACCTCCAGCATGTGCTCTTTACTGCGGTGACAAGGATGAGGGCCATATGTCATTTAGGCTGGACAGATGGTGAGGTGTTACCATGGCGGTTGGACAACTGGTATGGGTGTGACATAACTCTGTATATCCAGCAGTGGTAACCTCTGTGTAGGTAGTATGAAAGGCACTCTATCTGTGGTTTTGTCAGTCACTCTGCATAGGGAATGTGTTTGAGGGCATTATCACTTTTTGTTAGGTATATCTGTGTCCTTTTCCCTTGCTGTAGTTGTCATGGGAGGTACATACCGTGTTGGACATTGTGAGGTGTAGAGGGGTACAGTGATCTAAATTTCCCTAGCTGATGCACCATTTGTGATGACACGTACCATGTACAGGGATTACAAGACTAGTGTGCCACTGCAAATATCAGAGGGGAGGCTATTGTACACTTGTTTCCCAAGTTTAAACTATTCCAGGCTCCACAAAGTCTGCTCTTCACTTTTTCCCTTAGAACTGTTCAAACTCTCAAAGTAATCACTCTATTCTCTTTCTAAAGCCCTGCACTTGCTCAGCTCTTATAAGGAAACACTAACTAAAGCACTACACCCTCCTTGACTTCTCATAAGTATTAGACTCCCGATTGGTCCTTCCTGATCAAGTGAAAAATCAGTTCCCTTCCCTAATCTGATCAGTAAAAAAAAACAGTTCCCTATACTAATCTGGTATGTCCAAGGGTCAGTTTCAAGGTTACTATCCAGTCCAGCTGGTGAATCTGGGAATTTTGAGGCAATGTTACAATTGCCTTATGTACACAGACAACCCTCTCCTCCTTCCAACAAACTCTAATACATGTGAGAGATGCAGTTACACAGCCAAACTGGAGGCAGAGTTCTCTCAACCCAAGACTGGCACAGTCAGTCAGGAGGAAAAGGTAACCACACCCACACCACAAATCCAGTCTCACGCAGACCTATTGCATCTGCATAACCAACACATAAACACACAAAAACATACTCGGAGGCTCTAAATAAAAATCTGCCTAAACAGCAAAGACCTCCTAAGCAGATATCCAAGCAACAGCCACCCCTCAACAATACCCACAAATCACATATCTTACAAAATCAGTGTGCCTCACAGTAACAGCCCATAAGGCCAAACACACCAAATACACTTGTTATAGGGGACTCTATTGTCTGGCATACTGACGTCCCACTCATCAGACTGAACAAGGAGAAGATCACTGTAAGCTGCCTGTTGGGTGCCAGGATCCGCCACATAACGCAAGCACTCAGGTCACTCCAAAGCAAGTACAAGTATGACTCTGTCATTGTCCATACTGGTGTGAATGACCTGAGACGTACCTCCCTGGACTACATGAAAAGAGACATAGAGGAGCTCTCTGACCATGTAGCCCAGGCTGGTATGATCCTGACCTTGAGTAGCATCTTGCCCTCACCAAGAATGATGCCACAGTATAAAGACAAAATGATCAGTTTCAACAATTGGCTAAAGTATTGGTGTCATTCAAAGGGGATCCAGTGTCTGTCAGCCTGGGATGACATGCTCGACAAGCCACGTTGCTTCGCTAGGGACGACTTACACCTGTCACCCTTAGGCTTTCGTATACTGGCCAAGGCTCTTGCCACCCCCATAGTGCCTTTTTTAGGCAAGGCTCAAAGGACAAACCCACCTCCATAGACAACCCAAAGATAAAAAAAACTAAAGGTAATGCTACTCAATGCCAGAAGTCTAAACCTCAAGATGCACGCACTCGAGACTCTCCTCAGTATGGAGAAAATCGATGTCTGTGCAGTAACAGAAACCTGGTTCAAGGCTCCTGAGAGCACCCCAGCACTACCACGTTATAACTCATACCATGCGTTTCGGCCCCAAAACTCGGACTGAAGCACAAAAGGAGGGGGAGTATCTATATTCATCAAAGAAACCTACACCTCCAGGTTAGTGGCACTGCACAAAGCATCGGAAACCATCCATGTGCAACTAATAGCGGGCAAAACTGCCTTTCAGTTTGTAGCTACAGAACACCCTCCCTATTACAGGATGAGAACACTGGAGAATATGAAGGTCTCTCCAAATACTATGTTATTGGGTGACTTCAACTACCCAAACATTGACTGGGAAAACTGCTCAAGCCCAAACACCCTCGCCCAATGGTTCCTTGAATTTATAAACTCTAACGCAGTGGAACAACTGGTCACCACTCCCACAAGAGGGTACAACATATTGGACCTGGTCATCACCAACATGGGGACTCTATGTTCCACACCAGAGGTAAACCCCTCATTGGTAAGATCAGACCATAAACAAATTTCCCTGGACATCCATATCCCGTCCCCACCCCCAGCCAAGGAAATCACTGTAAAGAATTTCTCAAAAGCCAACTTTGCACTTCTCAAGACTGAGGTGGATTCCTTCAAAGCCACTGGGCCAGAGGATAATACAGCCCAATCCGCAGAATCCTTTACAAATGCATTTTATGAGCACCTGCAGGAATGCATGGATCGTGCTATCCCAAATAAAACCAAGACTCACTCCTCTAAAAACAGGAGACCGGTCTGGTGGACCCCGGCCATAAATAAGCTATACAACAGAAGGAGGAAGCTACTACATGACAGAGCAAAATCCCAAAAAGGGAAGGCATCTCTGATCAGTATTAGCAAGAAACTTCGATCCCTCATAAAATCATCAAAGGCCAGTTTCGAAAGAAAAATTGCTCTAAACACTAAAGATAATCACAAGGCCTTCTTTAGTTATGTCAGAAACATGGGCGGAAACTCCCAGATGTGCTCTGAATTGTTGCATAACGGTACAAAATATACCGAACCTACAGACATAGCCAACATCCTGGCAGACAGATTCAGCGCAGACTTCTCCCCCCCTTCCCCCCCAAAGGAGCAAACACCTATCCCAACTGAATGTAACCTCCCTGACATCACAGATGCACAGGTGAAAGCTGCCCTCTCCAAAGCAAAAAACACAGCATCTATGGGACCGGACGGTGTCCCAGGCTGTGTCTTACACAAGCTCCAAGAAGAACTGAACCCTCACATTAAGTCACTGTTCAAACTTAGCCTTAGTACAGGATGTGTACCCAAAGAATGGCGTACAGCTACAGTGGTCCCACTCCACAAAGGTGATGCCACAATGGACCCCGGAAACTATCGCCCAATAAGCCTGACTAGTCTGGTCTGTAAAGCTATGGAGCGTATTATCATGGAACTCATAAACAAAGTCATTGGGAGCCTCTAGATACTGGACCCTACCCAATTCGGCTTTGTTAAGGGCAGATCTTGCCTCTTAAACCTAGTTGATTTCTTTGAAACAGTTACCAAAGCCATAGATGAGGGCAAGGTAGTCCACACAGCCTACCTGGACCTTGCAAAAGCCTTCGACACAATACCCCACTCGGGCATCATAAATAAGCTTACCAGCTTAAATATCAACCCCTATATCACAAGATGGGTTGCAAACTGGCTCAGAGATAGAACCCACATGGTCAGAATCGCAGGTGCCATGTCCGAATCCAAACCAGTTACAAGTGGGGGCTCAGTTCTGGGACCTCTCTTGTTCGGTATATACTTCTCTGAGGTTCTTGCAGATGACTGGAAACTGGGGGCCATAATCGAATCTCCAGCTGATGCAAGCATCCTCCAAAAGGGTCTCACAGAGACGGATGCTTGGTGCCAGAGCCACGGCCTCAAGCTAAATGCTAAAAAGTGCATAGTCATCCCCATTAGGAAAAACAAGGTGCCCACAAATTACCACATAGGTCGTAATCCATTAAGTAAGGAAGAAGTAATTAGAGATTTGGGGACCAATGTAGATAGTAATCTCTCCTTTGATAATCACATTGCCAAAGTGGTTAGAAAGACCTTCTGTATAGCCCACCTTATCACGAAAGGGTTCGCATCTAGATCGAGAGGTCATTGTGACCCTCTACTCGTCACTCATCAGGCCTATAATTGAATACAATGCCCCTTTTGGGATGTACCTTACCCGACACCTGCAGCAACTGGAGAGATCCCAAAAGTACCTCACCAAGAGGATCATGGGCTACAAACAGATGTCCTATGCAGCTCGACTAAAGAAACTCCAGCTCTACTCAGTTGCTTACTGCCTACTCAGAGGCGATCTATGCCTGACGTACAAAGCCATGTCAAGCCCAGAATTAATGGACATGCTCCACCTCAAAAATCCAAGTCCCTTAGAGCTACACGCTCCAGGGACCTAAACCTCAGCACAAAAATATATAGGACATGCTGGAGGGACAGATTAATTTCCCAGAGGCTCCCCTCACTCTGGAATTGAATCCCAATTCATGTTAGACATAGCCCCTCGCTGACCCTCTTCAAGCGGAATTTGGACGCGTGGATGGGAAATCACAAATTTACCCCTGGGATCTCTCCTGTGTCCCTGCTAGACAGAGGCGCACAGTAAACTAATCTTAAAAGGGTACCTTCTGTGGCCTACTTTACAGAGGCACAGTAGGCTAATCTAATAGGGAGGCGGAAGCCAAATACACTCTGGCTAGGCTTATAAATGCCCTAGGGCAGATAGCCTAGTATCTACCTATGAACCTATGTTCCCTTCTGACACATCCAGTAGTAGGCAGGCAACCACCTATGTGGTGGTTAGTGGTTAAAGTGTTTTGGAATGGGTTATGGTACTCCAGTATACACATTGGTGTTCAGTCCATGCCTTTGTCACCAGGCACCTGTTGCAATACATCTGCCCACATGTGCCTCTCTGTCTATATATATAGATATATATATATAGATAGATATATGTAAATTATATATATATATATATATATATATATATATATATATATAGAGAGAGAGAGAGAGATTCATATACATACATATCTATAGACATTCATATCTGTCTGTATATGTGCATGTGTCTATATATATCTATATATGTATGTGTCTATTACATATATATGTATATACATATTCTATCTATATATGTCTATCTATTTATACATACCTCTCTATCTATATATATATATATATATATATATATATATATATATATACATATATACATATATATATATACATATATACGATATATATATATATATATATATATATATATATATATATATATATATATATATACATACATACATACATACATACAGATTCACTTTATAACCTCGAAATGCTGAAATATCGAATCTCAGTATCTCGAGACTATAAAACCGAATCCACAGAACACCGACAAACAAAAACCACAAAACCACATAACCGAAAACACCGCAAACCCTACACTAAACATACAACACAACACCCACATCACAACATAAACAAAAAAACAACACACATACACAACTCACACACACCCCCCACTTATATATACTAACTCTGAGATCGCACAAACACAACACAAAAGCTCACTCACACACGCACATTCTCTAATCCCTCACACACACTCTAACTCCCACTCAAAACCCTTGCTAAACTCTCACTTACCTGACATAACACCTACATCCAAACACGGCACCGCGCACCAACAAAACACAAACCCGGACATTACGTAGCGCAACTTCATAACCGCAAATTCGACATTTTCGAGATTTGTCAAATTCGCGATTATGAACGTTCGCTATTTGTAACATTCGACTTTATAGCTTCGAGATACTGAAATTCGACATTTCAGTATTTCGATGTTATAAAGTGAACCATATACACATACACACACTAACATACTTCTAAACATCCATTGCTGTACAACCTACATTGTACGTTGTACTACAACCTACATTGATATGTGCACATAGCAACCTTCAACTACATATGTATGTCCAGCCTTCACTAACAGTTGCAGTATGTCCCTTGCCCTATGCACATCTTCATATACATATAGATACAGACTGAGGGTTCACAGTATGTAGATTATTAGATTATGTAGTTTACATTACCTTTGTTTCTGACAGCTTTTTTGGATGGCTTGCTGCTGGCTGGCTGGCTGGCTGGCTTGCTGCCGGCTGGCTGGCTGGCTTGCTGCCGGCTGGCTGGCTTGCTGCTGGCTGGCTTGCTGCTGGCTGGCTTGCTGCTGGATGGCTGCTGGCTGGCTTGCTGCTGGCTGGCTGGCTTGCTGCTGGATGGCTGGCTTGCTGGCTGGCTTGCTGCTGGCTGGCTGCTGGCTCGCTGGCTGCTGACTGGCTGGCTGCTGACTGGCTGGCTGCTGACTGGCTGGCTGCTGGCTGGCTGCTGACTGGCTGGCTGGCTTGCTGCTGGATGGCTGCTGGCTTGCTGCTGGCTGGCTGGCTTGCTGCTGGATGGCTGCTGGCTTGCTGCTGTCTTCATGGCTTTTTTTTTGGTCTCTCTCTCTCTCTCTCTCTCTCTCTCCAGTTGCTGCAATGATATTATTGCATGTGTGGACTGGGAGTACAGGCTGCTTTTGTAGGTATCTGCACATGTGCATGTGATGGCCTCTGCACCAATTGTTGGCCAGCATTTACTAATTGCATGCAGCCTGCTGTGTGGTAATTGCAGTTCTCACTGTGATTTCAGGACAGTGCTATAAAATGTTAGGTTAGGTAGGCGTAGGCCTTTCAGTTTTTCAAGGTGGTGACCATGCTGGTTTGCTGGACACTGTTATGTGAGTCAAAAGGTTGGTATGTCTGTCATATCTAAGGCTGTGTTGTAGCCACTGAAATGCATGTTGTACTGAAACCTGACTGTTGCTTCTTCCAGTTCATTCTTTTCAGTGTGTATGTTAACTCGCACCTAATAATGCTAATACTGTTTACATGGGAGTATGTACTTTCCTGTGGGACTTGTGGATTAACTGGTATACAACAGTAGCTCTTGCAGTTTCTTGCTATGGCTTCACTATTTAGCCTTTACATTCACACCTTGAAGGCCTGCTATTTGTCTTTACTCGAATGTGTTGCTATGGCTTTCCTATTTTCCACTTACATTCACTCCTTGTAATGCATGATATATTTCTTTCAGCAGCAATTTCATATATGTTTGGTGTGGTTTGGTGGCACTGCATGCAGTCTGGTGAGGCCACAGTGTGGGGTTTGACACTTACAAGGGTATCTTATTTTGCTGCTGAGCATTAGTGGGGTCTTGTACTTTGTACTAACAGTTATGAATATCAGGCACATGCAGTGCTTGTAAACTGCTATACTGTCCTTAGTTTATTAGATGGCTACATAATTTGATATTTCTGGGTTGTACTCCTACATGAGGGTGTGCTTGTGGAAGCAATTCTACAGCTATTCGCAGAGTGTATGACAGCAGACAGGCTGATATGCCTGTGTGTTCTGACACTTGCAGGCCTCAGATACTCTCAGGTATATATTTGAGCAGCCTCAGGGAAAGGTACATATCAATGGGATACACACGTGATATATTTCAGATATTCTGCAGTTGTGACTGTGGGGTATTTTGAGCATATGTATTAGTACACCATTTCTGACATGCAAGTAGTGTGTACTATAACTTATTGACAGTTACCATTACGTGGGATTCTCCACCTTTCTGCCTACTGTTAGTACATTTCACAGGGAGTCAGTGAGGCACAGTTAACATTTGTTTGCAAATCAGGGACATCCCTGTAAATCAGTCACAGTTGGGAGGTCTGGCCTCTTACCTATTCAAATATGGCAGTGTTTATCCTGCTCTGATACTGTGTGGGGTTTGCAAGGTGCTACTGTAACATTATTACCTACTAGCATGGCTGTTTCTCTTATCACACTAATGTAATGCAATTCCACAAGAATTGCCAGTAAAGATACAAGAAACAAGCTTTGTGTAATAGCCTTCCTATATTCCCTTTACATTCAGTCCTTCTATTTCATGATATATTGCTTTCAGCACAAAGTTCTTGTATATCAGTCATGACTTAGTGGTAAGTCATGCAGACTAGTGTTTCCAAGGTCCTGGGTTCGAGACTGACAGGGGAATTTTATTTTTCTGCTGAGCAGACTACAGGCCTTGTCATTCAGAGTGACTAAGGCACTTTTAAGCAGTTGTAAGCGGGTTTGCGCTGGTTTGCACGGTGCTCACGCATGCGCACAGTGGCTTAGCTATGCGCACACTCGCTTAGCTAAGCACACACAAGCGCACACCCGATGACTACTGCTTAAATGTGCATACTCTCGCTAACACCCGCACTAATTTCTTTTAAAGAAAAGAAAATGGGGAGATAGGAAAGTGGTGAAAAAGGGGGCACAAAGAGGGTAGGACAGTAGGAAAATAAGCTTGGGATTTGCAGGAAGGATGTAGGAAAGGCCCATAGCTGCCCATTTCTTTATCAGCAGCAGCTGTGCATATGTGTGTAATTTGGTGTGAAATTTGAAACCTTCCACCCCTGAGAGAGGGGTGAGGACAACAAAATATGTTGTACAGCCAATTGTAATTACCAGTTGACATGTCCAGCAGACATGTCTGCAAAATGGGCAGCTATGTATGGGGTGTAATTTTTTTGTGGGAACAGAGTTCCCTTTTTTTTTTTTTTTTCAGGTGAGAGTGGAATGTGAGGTGCAGGAAGTAGGTATATTTGGGGAGGTAGGTTGGGGAGGTTAAAAGACAAGACAAACAAGATGCATACGAGGCGGAGTATGACGCATGTGGGGGGTGAACACAATTGACGGGGACGGATGTTTGCGTATCGCGAGCCCATGAGCTCACAGATGGCAACAGTGGAACTGAGATCCTCACCCATGGGCAGTTACCACTGCACCTTCACTGCCCAGGATGGGGCTGTATAGGACAGGCAGGCACAACCGTCAGTTGCGCCACCCGTGCCTCAAGCTGATGTTAGGGGTTCAAGCACAGAATGCCTGATCTCGCTATGCACCACAGACCGGACACTTTGGAGGGTGAGTGGACGTTCTCCTCCGGCCACGCTTGCAGAGGGGGGATGAGCCCCATCCCCTGCAGCACTTCCACCCGAAGGTGGCACAGGGCCACTGGAGGAGGTTCTGGCCTGGGCACTAGTGCCAGGTGCACTCGCCAGCTGAGGTGGGAGAGGTGGGTCCGCTAGAACCCGCCTTCCCTGTTGTCCTATGTTTAGCAGTATTTTATGACAGTTTGGGTTAGTAACAAACAACACCATTCAAAATTAGTTGAAACAGCATGCATCAGTATTCCCATTAACCAAACACCCATGAATTCCAAACATTGAACAGCAAGCATAACACATGCATATTTAGAACAACAGTACACAATCCAACAGCATGCAGGGTTGATTGATGGCAACAGGCCATCAGGTTTGGATATGTGAACAGGGCACATGCATCAGCGTACATGCAGATATGTATGAACCAACAGGACAGATGTCCATGGGAATTAATTGTGAATACACATACCCAGTTTGGTGTGGAATGGCATTATTTGTGAAATAGGATAGGGTGAAGAAATATTACATTAACAACTTAAACTACCTATACATATGCTGTACATTTCTAGTAGCTGCAGATATATATACCCTACATGTCTTAGTACAGTTTCATATATGTAACCTTAGGAATGTTGGTGATGGGAATGTTACTGCTACATTAATATACATTCCATTTTTATTCATACATGTTCATATCTGGCTGTGTTCAGGTACAGCATCCTGCTACATTTGATATATATGGTTCTAGACAACTGTGGATGTTCAGTATTTCATACAACCATACTATCTCCATATTGCAAGGGTACAGCAACATATCCAAATTGTGGGACAGACACATTCCAGGTTCAGTACTTCATTAAACCCATTTCACTCTTTGGTTGTGGCTGTCTCATTCATTTCATAATGTACTGACTGCAGTATGACTTTATTCCAGACTTATTACAGCTTTCTTGGTTGATTCATACCTCTTTCTCAAACTCTCACTTGTTTTATTTTTACAATTCATAATGGTACTGAATTCTAGGCGTTAACATTTCTTACTTGTTACAACAATCCTTTCCAACAGACTCACTTATTTCATATGGCAGATTTTAAAAGGGGATGTATTTGACACATGTCTATCCTCTGTAGATTGTTTACCAGTCATTTTCAGGCTGAAGCAGTTATCTGATATTACAATACAGGTGGAAAATCTCTATTTCACACTTGTTTAATGTTTATTTCTAGATTACAGGCTGCATCACTTATCTAATCATACAGTACTAGCAGAATCTTTCTTCTAGGCTTATTTGAACTTTATTAATATGTAACAACACTGAACTGTTTTACAAGCTGTCTCACTTATATTCTATAACAATTCCAGCACAATAATTACTAACCTGCCTGGTGGTGCAACCGCACCAGCCTATCAGCATAGGCTCGCCGATTCATAGAACGGACACCTGCAGTTGTGATATAAATGAAGTAATATTGGAACATACATCTCCATAATATTGGCTAAGATAATTTCTTACATACTTAATTACATGGATACTTACTCAGTAGTGGAGCATTGGGCATTTGCCGGGCCTCCTGGATCCAATGGTTCAGTTGGTCCTGCTTATGTCTCTTCAGGTCCGCATGGTGGTGATGGACCTGTTCACCAGTCCTTGGTATACCTGTGGCACTGGTGAGATCATGTGCCAACCGGTTCCACGCCTCTGCCTTGTATGCGCCCCAGTGAACCTGGCCCTGCATGAGTTGAGCCTCATGATCGTGGACTAGGAGCCAAACCATATATTTGGACTCCTCAACACCCCACCTCTGTGCTCGGAAGCGACTGCCCTCTACTACACATGCCATCCTGACTGCAAATGGGTTCCACAATCAGTTATGCTGTGTATTCCCGCCTATGGGGCTTATATATGCCGGTTTTCCCGCACTTATCTGTGATTGGCCATTTTGGACATGTATCAGCTTATAAAAACCTGCTTTGTCATGCTTATATTTCCATTCATTCCTATATATATGCTAATACTGCATTTCTCAGTACAACTGTCATGGCTTAGTGGTTTAGTACTTTGACTATGGTGCACAGTATCCTGGGTTCGAGCCTGGCCATTGCTTTTTTTATTTTACTACTGTCTAGACAGGCTAGGAGGTGTGTCTGTGTAAAGGCAGTTTTGATGCAGCTTGCTCAACGTTGCCCGTCGGTAAGCCGGTTGGTGAGCTGCACAGCTCTGCGCAAATGGCTTATGCTGGGTAACGCATTATTTGGCTATGAGCACGCATATTACGCTGTGTGAAGTGTTGCTCAGCTACGGGCACTCATTTTACGCGTGTTAAAGCGCTGCTCAACTCCGGGCACTCATATTACACCTGTTAAACAGCTGTTCACCTGCAAGCAGTCATCCTCAGCTTGTTAGAGCACTGCTCAGCTATGGGCATTTATAACATTTTTTTTTTTATTTTATTGTTTATTTAACTAAAAATAGAAAATAATGATGTGGGGGCTCGAACCGTGACTTCCTCCTCTTTGGCCAACGTCTCTACCTCTACACTATTGCTACTTGGCTTAATTTGCATATTTAGATCTTATATGCTTTTCAATGACTGCTAACTGTGGCTGAGCGGAGGGCATACCCGCGCATCCGATTGCAACTACGGGCAAACATTTTTGAAATTATAAAAAAAAATTAAACTGTTATTTTTACGTTTTACATTACAGTTGGGTTTATAGTCTGTGGGGGCATGTGTGGTTTTGTGTTTCTTGACATTTCCGCGGACTCACTCGTGGGAGTTTACTTTCAGGACTCTGACTCTTCTGGGTTGCGTGTCCCTTTGCAGAACTCGCCAATCGGATACGCCCTCTACTTTCCTACACGGGCCGTGTTAGCCTAGGGTGTGATTCAGCATGCCCACATGCATATGCATGGCATGCTGACGTCATACCGTTTAACTGCAGCCTCCGTTTAAGACATGTTAACTCTTACACGGAGGTTTCATGAATCCTGCCCTAGGTTTTTACTCAGCATGTTGACAAGTTCCCCAGCAGACTTACTCAACAAAATATGAAAGTTATAATTTTCAATACCTGAGTATATGAACCATATAACTACAATGGATACTTTCATTGGTATCTTACAACAGAAATAATTTGGAAAAAGAAAAAAGAACTTGGGGGGGGGGGCTTCTGCATGACTCCACATATACAGAAACTAAAACCTGGCATATGCATTCATCAGTGTGATAATGAAATTTAGTAATGTGAATGACAGTGGCATCTGATGGAGGTTTTACCTGACAAGTGATAGTTGACTCACTGTTATACTTTAACTGCACATATTGTAAATTAGTAATGTGATAGAGTTGCATTTTATTACTGCAAAGTTCTGCATGCTCAGACAAACGTGGTAATTGTTGTACGCTGTTGAGCAAACATTCATTACATTCCTGGTGCAGGTGTAAGGTAAGACTGAATCATTCCATCTGTCAGTATAGAAGTAGTATAACATTTATATATTACGGAGTCCTTCCTCTCACCTAAATTCTAGATAAGTCAAAAATACTGCCCAAAATATATGGTTACTCCAAGCCAGAATTAGTCTACATGTAGCATTAATCTCCCTGACTCATCCCACCTGTTACAATGAGGCACATAACTCAAAAATCTGTAAGCTAACTGGTTGATCCATGTAAGAATGAGTGTAAAAGCAATAATAACATTTATCTCACAGTGCCATCCCTCTGATTAGAATCAAACACATTGCTCATGAAGTACAGAACTAACTCAAAAAAACAAGCAACCCTGGTGGAATCAACGTCAATAGGCTATGTAACAGACGGAAGAAAATCATGTCAAAAATTAGGAGGTGCAGCACCCAGCAAGATAAAAGCAATCTCAAACTAAACAAATAGCTCAGAGGAAAAATAAAATCTATCAAAGCCAAATCTGAGGTACATTTATCCTCCCAGGCCATGGACAACCACAAGGCATTATTGGGCTATGTCCACAATCTGAAATCAACCACTGCCACAAATGTTCTCCAGAAAGGGCAAACACAGACAAATAACTGGCATCTCAGCCATGGACTAGCACTAAATGCCAATATCCCCCAGGAAGTCATCTTGCCCTTGTAACTATCATATTGACACCACACCCCTAAGAGTTGACTCAGTAGTCAGGGACTTGGGGGTGCACACAGACATTAATCTAGCCTTTGGCCATCATATGTCTACACTAATGAGGAACTCATTCAATGTTTTGCAGCTTACAAACAAAGGTAAGACATCTAGGTCCAAGGAAGTCAGTATTCCACTGTATTTGGCATTCTTCAAAACTATTGAGTACAATGCCCCCTTTAGTACATAACTAAACAGGCATATCCTTTGCTGTAGGTATAATGCATGCTGAGAAATTTACCTGCGTCAGTTTAGTTTCAACATCCAGAGACATGAAAGAAAGTTGCTATTTTATAAGATGGTCTGTACACTTTTGAAAATATTATAGAATTGCTGGGGCTTATTACAGTTTACCTCATCGTTAGGTAATTAAAACTGTTTAGCAAACACTTGAATCCATAGCTATGGAAGTAGGTCTCCATGATCCCAACGTGCTTACAGTGCATGGTCTTGAGTTCAGCTAAGGGAGAGACAGAGCACATACTCTAAAGTTTTTCTTCTTGTCATGTTTGTCACTTGAGACTTCTACTTTAATCTTAATTATACACACCTTCCCTCAGTCAGTAATTCAACATTTTTCTGCCCCTATAAATTGCAGTGAATGGAAGATGTAAATTTCTGTATTTCATATACCTTTTAACCTTTCTTTATAAATGTGTGACATAGTATGTGACCATCCCTCTCTCATGTCTCTTATTTTTAAGTCTGTGGTCCACAGTAATTATTATTTTGACTAATTTCACCCCACAACTTCATTGACCATTACCAACATTTCCCTGCTGCCACTTCTTTTTAATCCATATATACCAGGAAGAAAACTGTAGATAACTGAATAATTCTGGGAACTGAGTGCATGTTTGTGTGAATGAGCACTTTTCATTCATTCTTTCATTCAGTGTTTATGAATGAAAGAATGAATGATTTCTACTAAAATACAAGATAGTTTTGCTGCCCCTGCTGAGTTAACCTGTGAGGTTACGTGGCATCTTCGTCAATGTCATTCATAAAAAAAAATACAAAAAACGTTGCATCTGTGTATTCTTTCTGGCAAACTAGGAAGCAACAGTTCAATAATACTAGATAGAGCATGCTCTACCTGTTTGCTGACTGCTGTGGCTGGCTCAGAGAGACTAGAGAAGCTCCGTGCTTCAAATGAAGATTAATACCGCAAACGAGCACATTCATTCATTCTTTTATTCTAACCAACTTATCAATGACCACTTATAGGGTGACCATATATGCATAGCAATGTTTCCTAAGCAGGATAAAGAGGAGCTGACTAATATGTTATCATGAACCTTTCTAATTCAGCACATTCAGTGACAAACTGATAAAAACTGTTACAAAGAAAAAAAAAGCAGTGTAGCCATAGCTGTTTAATACACATATCCAAGTGCTTGAAGTGCTGATACCTGCTAATTTACCATCTGACTCGTATCATGGCCGAAAAGTGTCTTTGGGCAATCCCACATCCCCTTTATAAAGTGATTAAGTTCAATAATGCTAGACGAGAGTTACATGCTCTACCTGTTTGCTGACTGCTGTGGCTGGCTTACTGAGGCTAGAGAAACTCTGTGCTTCAAATGCCGATCAATACTGCAAACAAGCACATTTCATTCATTCTTTCATTCAGTGTTTATGAATGAAAGAATTAATGATTTCTATTAAATGTAAGACAGTTTTGCTGCCCCTGCTGAGCTACCTTAGCCTGCAAGGCTATCTTCGGCAATGTCATTCAGAAAAAAAAAATGTTGCATGTGTTTATTTTTTCTGGCACTACAGTTTCTCATGCTTTTGGAAGGCACTCGGGAGTAACCGCTTGCAATTAGTATCTTTTCATGACGCGCTCGGTGTTAAGCACAGAGGCACCATGAGAAGGTACTTGGGGTTAATGAGTTACCAGCCGATTCAAACTTGCATCATATGGGTTGTAGTCAGAGCTTTATCCTTGTCTGTCAGAGAGCCAAGTGAAATTGTCTTAAAAATGTTACTTGGCAATTTACTTTACTTTGCCACAGTGAGTTAAATTTAGCTTTGTTTTGGAAAAACAAGTAAAAAAAAAGAAAAAATGTGCACTGACTAGGAAACGCATGAAAAATGGTAAACAGATTAATTGATAAGAAACATTTATTGGTAGTATTATCATTAGTAAATGTTCAGAGAAACTGGGGAGAACTGTGTGTGAAAGAGAATGTGATGACCCACCACTGCCAACCAGTAATCAAGGCGCCTCAATCCTCACCACTGGCAACAGTGGGAAATGTTCACTGGGAGGATGACAGGTACACACACAGTATTTCCAGGTGCAGCTCTCTGCATCAAATGCAATTTCCCTTAATAGAATATCGACACCGCAGTCAGTCCGGGGATGGTTTCTCCCTCTTTCTCCAGACCCCCAGTAAGACTCCCCACTGGCACAGCTATAGAGTTGAGGTCTCAGCTGAGTGACCAAACCCAGACCTCCTGCATCCTGTCTGTCCAACCAGTGCTTAATGTTCCTGCCCAAGTAGCTGACACACACACACACACACACACACACACACACACACACACACACACACACACACACACACACACACACTCTTTGAGGCTTGATTCACACACACACACACACACACACACACACACACACACACACACACACACACACACACACACACACACACACACACCTGGGAAAGGCTGGTACAGGTTTACTAGCTATGCCCCCTTTTGCCCAGACTATAAGGTAGTTATTGCTGCCACCAGTCACACCTTATCAGCTACTTTAAGGCACTTAACAAAGGGTGTCCAGTTTTTTTGTAATATTATTATTATGAACACATATAGTAGTTTGACCAAGAGTAAGGCTATTAGGAGTGGCCCAAACAGTATCATCAAATAAATATGCAAGTACTCTCAAAACCTAAATACCTCTACACAGATCCACCACAATGAAAAGTTTTAATATATTTAATAATAAATAAAAATAAAAGAACAAGACAATACTAAATATATATTCACAGTGACATCAGAGTTTAAAATCACAGGAAATATTTAAAACAACATTGCAGGACAGTCTCAAATAAATAAAAAACCCATCTAAACTTAGCTTTATTATATAAAACAATTGCATTCCTTCATGCTTTCAAGACTAGTAATTAATTCACTCTAAAGACAATATAGAAAGCTTCTCAGCACAGACTCTTGTGTCTCTAGCAATGAAAACTGAAAGGTACCATCTTTTATTGCATAGCCTATAAAGTAATTTAATTTCAGCTATTTTCCTAAAATTTGCAGGACTGAAGTTAACCTCCTGTATTCCAGTTTCCGCTGTTAAAATATATACATTTAGATAGTTATAGTGCATGTGCATTTCTGCATTCTTCAAGCAGGGCACACTGTGGATGCATCTTAAACACAAACTCTTTATAAAATACCTTTTCAACACACATCTGTACAAACCAGTTTGATATACGCGTGACATACAGTTCTAATACAGTTGTAACACAAGCATCTTATATAAATCATTTCATATGCACAAATGACATATAATTTACAAAATTCCAGCTAGCTGTGCTGGCAGTATCTCCTTTCGTGATGGAGAGAATAAAGTGGCACTCTGGTCTGAACATTGAAGATTATGTGAAGTTGCAATCTTTTATTGGGTCTTTGTTGTACCTCATTCTTCTGCATAGTATATGTAGGTTCATAGGTGTGTACTAGGCTAACGGCCCTGGAACCTTCACAAGCATAGGATATAAAAGTGCCCTGTCATTGTGCTGCATGACAGCTCCCAGTGCCTCTATTCAGTAGAGCCACTGGAGTAATCCCCGGGGTGAACTTTGTTACCCATCCACTCATCAAGGTTTCTCTTGGAGGGCCAGCGAGGTCTTCTGCTTGACATGAATAGGAAGATTGTTCCAGAGTATGGGCAGTCTCTGGTTGATGAACCTGTCCCTCCCACATGTTCTGTTGATTGTGGTAATCAGGTTGAGATCTCTGGAGTATGTGGTGCAGAGGGATTGGGATTTCTTTAGGTGTAGCATTTCTAGCAGGGCTGGGTTGGACATTGCTTTGTATGTCAAGCAGAGATCACCTCTAAGTAGACGATAAGAGAGAGAGAGAATGTCTGAAGTATCTTGAGTGTGTCCATTTAGGACATGTGTTTAAGGCCTAGGATCCTCTTTGTGAGGTACTTCTATAATCTCTCCGGCTATTGCATGTGCCTGTTGAGGTACATGCCAAATGGATTATATTCGATAATTGGTCTAATGAGGGATGAGTAGAGAAGAGATATGATGACCTCTTTCTTTCTGGATGCAAAACACATGATTATGAGATGTGCCACACAGACTTTCTGACCACAGTGGCAATGTGGTGGTCAAAGGAGAAGTTGCAGTCAACCTGGGTGCCCAGATCTCTTTTAACACCTTCAGTGTTCAGTGGGCTCCCATCAACGTGGTAATTAGTGGGAAATGAGTTTTTATCAAAGGGAACGATAACACATTTTTTGGCATTAGGTTTAAGGCCATGGCTCCAACACCAGGCATTGGTGTCAGTAAAGCCTTTCTGTAGGATGTCTGCATTACTTGGGGAGTTGGTAATGGCTCCCAGTTTGCAGTCATCTGCAAACTTGGTCAGCCAAAGTCCCTCTGTGTTGGCCTGGACTTCTGAGAAGTCGTTGCCAAACAGGAGAGTACCTAGGACCAATCCCTGTGGGACTACACTCATGATTAGAAGGCAGTCAGCTCTGGAATCTGCTACTTTCACTCTGTGGATTCTGTCTGTGAGCCATTTTGCAATTCACCTAGTAATCTAGGGGTTGATGCCTAATTTGGTGAGTTTATCAATAATTCCTGAGTGAGGAATGGTATCAAAGTCCTTGGTCAGATCGAGGTAGGCTGCATGCACTGCCTTAACTTCATCCACAGCCTTAGTGACTGTGTTGAAGAAGTCAACCAGTTTAAGCAGGCAGGATCTCCCTTTAACAAAGCCAAACTGCGTGAGGTCTAGAGTTTGGAGATTACCTATATCCTTGTTAAGCAGGTCCATGATGATGCGCTCCATAGCTTTACAAATCAGACTCATCAGACTAATAGGGCGATAATTCCCAGGGTCTGTTGCTACCTTTGGTTTAGTCATAAGGTATTAATTCTTGGCTTCATCTTTAGGCTTTGCCTGATGACATTAAGGCCAAACTTTTGGATGCTTCTTTGAATAACATAAGTCTTTTTGGTTGTGTTGCTACTGACCTTTTCACGTCCCTCCAGGACAAGGTCAAGGCTTTACTGAGCTGAAGTATATTTTTGTTTCTCCCATTCGTAGGTTTCAGAGAAATAGCTTTCCAAATCTGCTTTTGTTTGTAGGCAGTCTTACCCTTCTCCGAAGGGTAACAAGATTCTAGGTGTGTTCCTCCAGCTAATTCTACTCAGACTGCTGTTTCCCAGAAACCTTCTTTTCAGGGCAAGCCTGGTTCTATTTGACACTTTGCTTCCTGCTCCCATCGGCCAGGTTCCGTTGTCTCTCTGCCTTTCCCAGTCTCTTCCAAATTGGCTCCAAATCACCTCAGACTCTTGGGTTCTGTCCGTTATCTATCAGGGATCCTTTTTCAGACATTCCTCAACTTCGGGAACAGCTCTTTCATTTCTCAGAGGATTGTCTCTCTTTTTTGGATCATGGTGATTCAAGATGCGACTCCCACCCAGGTAGGGAAAGGATTTTAAAGAATTTTATTCCAGAATGTTTTTGGTCCCACAAAAGGAGAGTACATGGAGACCAATTCTGGATCTTTCCCTGCTAAGCACTTTTCTCAAGATTACTTCTTTTTGGATATTGTCCTTTCAGGCATTGTTTCCTCTTCTACTTCCACAGTCCTTTCTGGTGTCTTTGGATCTCAAGGATGCATATCTTCACATCCCCATCCAGCCTGTTTTCAGGAAATGTTTGTTTCTCTGTGTCATCCTTGCATTTTCAGTTCTCTGCTTTGTCCTTTGGCCTTTCTACTACCTCAGGGGTACTTCCCAAATGCCTCACTCCCGTCTTTGCTTTTTGCAGGATTTGAGATATTCAGATTTTTCCCTATCTAGATGAACTACTTATTCATGTTCCTTTTCTCAGAAGTCTGCTTCATAGGTTCATAGGTGTGTACTAGGCTAATGGCCCTGGAGCCTTTATAAGCCTAGCCCATAGAAGTGCCTTGGCATCGTGCTGCCCAACATTAGTTCCCAGTGCCTCTATCAGGTAGAGCCACTGGAATGATCCCTGGGGTGAACTTTCTATTTCCCATCCACTCATCAAGATCTCTCTTGAAGAGGGCCAGTGAGGTGTTCTGTTTGACATGTATGGGAAGTCTATTCCAGAGCATGGGCAGTCTCTGGGTTATGAACCTGTCTCTCCAGCATGTTCTGTTAATTGTGGTAATGAGGTTGAGGTCTCTGCAGCGTGTGGTGTAGAGGGATTGAGATTTCTTTAGATGTAGCATTTCTAACAGAGCTGAATCAGACATGGCTTTGCAAGTCAAGCAGAGATCGCTTCTTAGTAGACAATATGAGACAGAGAATAGATGGAGTTTTTTGAGTCTGTGTACGACATGTGTTTAAGGCCTAGGATCCTCTTTGTGAGGTACTTTTGTGGCCTTTCCAGTTGTTGCATGTGTCTAGTGAGGTACATGCCAAATGGAGCATTGTACTCAATGACTGGCCTAATGAGGGAAAAGTAGAGAGAGATGATGACCTCTTTCTTCCTGGATGCAAAACCCTTAGTAATGAGATGTGCCACATAGAAGGACTTTCTGACCAGAGTAGCAATGCGGTGGTCTGAGGAGAGGTTGCTGTCAACCTGTGTCCCCAGATCTCTTATAATGCCTTCAGTGAGCTCCCATCAATGTAGTAATTAGTGGGAACTGAGTTTTTCCCAAAGGGGATGACGACTCATTTTTTGGCATTAAGCTTAAGGCCATGGTTTTGATACCAGTCACTGGTCTCAGTGAGGCCTTTCTGTAGGATGTCTACATCACTTGGGGAGTTAATAATGGCTCCCAGCTTGCATTCGTCTGCGAATTTAGTCAGCCAGAGTCCCTCCGTGTTGGTCTGGACTTCTGAGAAGTAGATGCCAAACAGGAGAGGACCCAGGACTGATCCCTGTGGGACTCCACTCATGACAGGTTGGCAGTCTGACTTAGAGTCTACTGCTTTCACACTGTGGATTCTGTATGTGAGCCAGTTTGCAATGCAACCCACCTAGTGATGTAGGGGTTGATGCCTAGTTTGGTGAGTTTATCAATAATTCCTGAGTGGGGAATGGTATCAAAGGCCTTGGCCAGATCGAGGTAGGCTGTATGAACTGCCTTGCCCTCATCAACAGCTCTGGTGACTGAGTCAAAGAAGTCAACCAGAAGAAATCCAAAGGAAGCGCAACAAGCCGACAGAGCTCGGAAACAGCGTAAAAATAAAATAAATAAAACAAATCACCATATATCAAACGCTGATTGCTTATGGCACATATTTCACGATAACAGATAATTCTATGGAGCTGTACATATAAAGATGAAATATTCCAAGGATGCTGCTGAACGTTGTATAAAAAAGATCTTTATTCACAGGTCAACACAAGTAAGCACTTTCACCCGTAGGCTTCTTCAGACTTATACAAGTTACAGAACATAGCTAGTCATTTAAATAACCCTCCTTAGACAATGATTGGTTGAAGTTTCAACAATTATAATGTAACTTTAAAGCGCTAATGCTACAAAAATAAGTATAACATGTATCTAATCAGCTAAAGCCCTATGCATAAAATCTTAAACATATAAATATAAATATACAAACAGCATAAAAATGCAACTGCAATGCTGCACATAAAACCATAAAAATACCATAGCTCAACAGTTATACAACAGGTAATAGTATACCAATACTATTTAGAAATTAAAAGTAATTGGTGACAATACTGAGGGTTCATACAGATAGCCTAAGAACACATAAGGGCATATACATCAAGTTTGTTATTTAGGTCTAAAAATTCTCCTACTTTTCAAAAAAGGCTTAATATGGATCTTATCGTTCAGCCCTGGTGGTTCATCCGCCCTCCATCTAATTATCCATCTTAGTTCACATTCAAGGGTTTGATTTACCAAATCACCTCCTCTAAAATTACATTCTAACATCTGTAAAATGCTAAACTTAAAAGTATGGTTGGGGCCTGATTCTTTGTGATGTTTGGCCAGGGCATTAAATTCTGAGCCTATCCTAATGTGATAAGTATGTTCCCTAATGCGTTCTTTTAACGATCGATTGGTCTTCCCAATGTAGAACGCGGGACATATAACACATCTGGCTAAATAAACAACGTTCTTACTATCACAACTGGTGGTTGTGTTGAAATAAAATGTACGTCTAGTGATTGGATGTACAAACACCGTGTCTTTGTCTATATACATACACTGGTTACATTTTCCACACGGTACTGTATTCTTATCAGATGTATTGACCCCTCTCTTATGAAATTCATTTTTAGGTCTACATAACAACTTCTTAAGATTTGGTTTATTCTTAAAGACAATGTTAGGTTTTGGGCCAACAACTTTACCAATTTCACTATCCGATAATAAGATGTCCCAGTGTTTAACCATTAGGCGTTTTATTTCTTGGGTATCTTTAGTAAAGAACATAGAGGCCCTGATATCCACTGTTGTGGGTGGAATCCTTCCCTCAAATGGAGTGACAGATTCAGAAAAGTAAGGTTTTGCTTTAGTGGTTCTTAGACCATCGACCTCCATGATTGTTTGTTCAACCCTCTTTTCATCATACCCCCTTTCAGTAAACTTAACTCTCAGTCCATCTACCTCCCTCCTATATCCATTATCCGTGGGATTAAGCCTGGACGCTCTCATAAATTGTCCTTTCAGCACGTTATTAAAGACATATTGAGGGTGCATGCTGTTCCTATGGAGTAATGTGTTCCTATAGCATAACTTCCTATGAACAGAGGTGTTAAGAAGTCCATTACTAAGCCTAAACGCATCAACATCCAGGTATGAAATTCTGCTATCTGAAAAATTCAAAGTAAACTTCAAAAAAATCATTGGAACCATCCATATATTCAACAAATCTTATAAGTGTGTCTGCATCCCCTAGCCAAACAAGGAAGAGGTCGTCCACAAACCTCCGGTACATACCTACAAACTTCTTGAACAAATCTAACTTATACAGAAACTTGTCCTCCCACGCTGCCATTACAAGGTTGGCGTAGCTATTAGCACATGACGTGCCCATAGCTACGCCATCCCTCTGCAGGTATATTTCATTTCCGAAGACAAATATATTATTCAACAATATTGTTTCCAGGAACAGTGTAATCAGATCTATTTTCTCAACCGAGAAATCTGAATGTTCACGTAGGTAATCTTGTGTATAACGTATCCCCACATTATTGGGAATCACAGTAAACAGACTTACAACGTCTAGAGTAACTAAAAAATAATGCGTTTCCTCACCTAATTGGCTGGTATATATATACAAATCTACTAAGAATTGTTTGCTGTCTCTAAGAATATTAACATTCCTATCCACTAAAGGCCTTAAAAAGGTCTCCGTATAGATGGAAAGGGGCTCCGTGACCCATCCCTGGCCAGCCACAATTGGTCTCATTGGGGGCATCATTAGGGACTTGTGGATTTTCGGTAGCCCTTGTATTACCGGTATCAAGGGATTGTTAACTTTTAAATATTCATATAATTCCTTAGTTATACTCGATGGCATAATAAGGTCGTCAAGCATATAGTAGGTTTCAAAGACCTTCTCCTTCACTATTGTCATATCTATTTTAAGATAAAAATTCCCATCACTCAGAAGTTGTCTCATTTTGTCATTATAATCAGACACATCCATGAGTACAATAGGCCCTCCTTTATCAGCTGGTCTAACGACTAATTTTTCATCATTTCTTAAATCATTTAATGCTCTTCTCTGGTGATAATTTAAATTATTTCCATGTTTCCCACTCTGGTTACCTTCAAAATAACTGTATATATCATTCTCTAACACTCTTCCAAAAACATCAACAACTGGATGTAACTGTGGAACATAAGTACTATTAGTACGGAAACGAGGACCATCACTCATGTTATTGCCTGTGCCAAAGTCTAGTTTGAGCTGTATATTCCTAATAAACATTTTAGTGTCAATAATAGTATCAACAACATCATTCCTTTTGGTGGGAATAAAGTTGAGCCCCTTATTTAAAACTTGTTCTTCATACTTATTTAAAACCCTACTGGATAAATTCACTACTAATGAGGAGTTCTCTCCCACATTTTCTTCAACGTGGGACCGTGATGTTCCTCGGTTGAACCCTTCCTTTTGTGTCTGCCCCTGCTGGCAGAACGTCTCCTCCCCATAAACTGACTTTGTGCTATGGGGAAAGGGGTATGTACATTTTTATCATTACATGCCTGTAAAGAGTTAGCGTTTCCAACTGAAGCAACCTTAGGTCTAACAACTACCTCTGCCTGCTTCGGTGTATCATTGTTATTAGACATAGGGTTAGACAAATGCATTTTTTGTGCCTCTGGTTCCAAGGAACCCCGATTATCAATGCCGTTAATCCTATGAGTATCATTCTCTACAGGGGAATTACTATTCCCTTCAATCAAATTCACTCCAACATTATTGGTAACTACAGAATTAATATTCTCAGTAGAGGTCTGATTAATAGCATCGTTATCACGAAACATATCATGCACATTATCTTTCAAATTCTTACGCTGAGACACTGAAAGCATATAACTACGCTGATTATTACGTAAATTACTGTTGTTATAGTTATCATCGTATTGTCTAGGCCAAGTAAAAATGTGGCTATTTTTAAAATCTCGAGCATCTTTAGTTATCTTAATCTTCTTCTGTTCAACTAAGCGTTTTTCAAGCAGTAACACATCATCTAAAACTTTTTCAAGTTTAGCATTAGTATCAATACACGCATATTTCTTCTTAATATCACTAAAATATTCATTAACAAGTGACCTTAAGCTATTCTCCTCCGGTGTGTGAAAGTCTATGAGGAGCTTCATATAATTAAAACTAAGCTCAATATTGAGCTGCTGCCATTTGAAAAGCAAGTCAGGAAATCTGTTACCTGACGTGGGCATTTTTAGAATGCGTAGCCCACGAGGTACGATCTTTTTAGCCAGACAAGCTTCAAAATATTGTCGCTGGACTTGTAGTCTCTTAAGCTTAACAAAAGCAGTCTCAAGTTCTTGTAAGTCCTTAGTTAGATTCAGAGAGTACTCGTCGTTAACAGCGTCTTCATTCGAATCAATGATGGGTTTAAAGTCTAACAGTAGGTTGTCCCTGCCAGTCACACAAGCTTGGAAGCGTTCAATGCTCCTGCTGATCGTATTCAAAGCCACTGGCACATAAGGAAGTTCTATGTTAGAATTCATATTATCGGCCATCCTCTTGGGCTGTTGTGCCAAGTAAACAAAGTAAAAAGAAATCCAAAGGAAGCACAACAAGCTGACAGAGCTCGGAAACAGCGTAAAAATAAAATAAATAAAACAAATCACCATATATCAAATGCTAATTCCTTATGGCACATATTTCACGATAACAGATAATTCTATGGAGCTGTACATATAAAGATGAAATATTCCAAGGATGCTGCTGAACGTTGTATAAAAAAGATCTTTATTCACAGGTCAACACAAGTAAGTGCTTTCACCCGTAGGCTTCTTCAGACTTATACAAGTTACAGAACATAGCTAGTCATTTAAATAACCCTCCTTAGACAATGATTAGTTGAAGTTTCAACAATTATAATGTAACTTTAAAGCGCTAATGCTACAAAAATAAGTATAACATGTATCTAATCAGCTAAAGCCCTATGCATAAAATCTTAAACATATAAATATAAATATACAAACAGATAGCATAAAAATGCAACTGAAATGCTGCACATAAAACCATAAAAATACCATAGCTCAACAGTTATACAACAGGTAATAGTATACCAATACTATTTAGAAATTAAAAGTAATTGGTAACTAGTGACATGCCATGGTTTTGACACCAGTCATTGGTCTCAGCGAGGCCTTTCTTTAGGATGTCTACATCACTTGGGGAGTTAATAATGGCTCCCAGCTTGCATTCGTCTGCGAATTTAGTCAGCCAGAGTCCCTCCGTGTTGGTCTGGACTTCTGAGAAGTAGATGCCAAACAGGAGAGGACCCAGGACTGATCCCTGTGGGACTCCACTCATGACAGGTCGGCAGTCTGACTTAGTCTACCGCTTTCACACTGTGGATTCTGTATGTGAGCCAGTTTGCAATGCAACCCACCTAGTGATGTAGGGGTTGATGCCTAGTTTGGTGAGTTTATCAATAATTCCTGAGTGGGGAATGGTATCAAAGGCCTTGGCCAGATCGAGGTAGGCTGTATGAACTGCCTTGCCCTCATCAACAGCTCTGGCGACTGAGTCAAAGAAGTCAACCAGGTTGAGCAGGCAAGTCAAATGCACCTGCATCTCAATCAAAAAGAAATGTTAGCTGTACAGAATGCTTTGACAGCCTTCAAGGACCACATTCTTCCAGGACAATTAGTGGTAAAGACAGACAACATCACTGTTATGTGCTAGATAAACAAGCAGGGGGGTACCCATTCATGACCCCTCTGCAGACTAGCCATAGCTCTGTGGAACACAGCCTTGAGCTACCAAGTGCATCTACAGGCTCAATTCCTGCCAGGAAAACTAAATACACTGGCAGACGAACTAAGGAGAAATCTCATGGACCCACACGAGACTGGAACCAAAGATTTTCAACATGTTGATAAATGGGCGAGCCCCAGATATAGACCTGTTTGCCTCACCCCAGAACTACCAATTGGACAAATTCTGCACAAGGACTCCCCACAAATAAGCTTGGAAAGTGAATGCCCTGTCCTTCAGCTGGAAAAATCTATCAGTTTATGCCTTTCCTCTTCTGCCTCTCCTCTCCAAAATACTACTAAAGATCAAACAGAACAAACCAAGGACGATACTGATTGCACCAGACTGGCCATGCCAACACTGGTGCCCTCTCTTGCGTGGTGTGTCACTGCTAGCTCCATGGCACTTGCCTCAGACTCCTACCCTGCTGTTCCAGTAGGAGGGCCAGATTCTGCATCCTCAGCTTCAAACCTTGACCCTGGCAGCTTGGCCAATTACCTAATCTCTCTGTTACCTTCCCTCAGTAAACAAGTGTTGGATGTCATTTTGGAGGCAAGGAGACCTAGTACTAGAAAATCGTATGCTGAAAAATGGAAAAGATTCTGTTCCTGGAACCAAACTCAAAGGATGTGCACAGCAGCGCCCAATTTACCTCAGATTCTTCAATACTTAACTGAGATGCTTCACAACGACCTTTCTTTTTCCTCAATGTCTCAGCCACTTCAGCTCATTACAACACAGAACCCACCCCTCTTCTCTCATCCACTGCTGAAGCAGTTCCTCAGAGGGGCCAAAGACCTATGACCACCCAGGAGAGCCCCAACTTCAGCCTGGGACCTTAACTTTGTATTGGAAAAACTTACTCTACCTCCTTTTGAGTCAGCTGCAAGTGCAGAGTTAAAATTCCTTTTTTGGAAAACAACCTTCCTTTTAACAATCACTTCAGTATGAAGGGTATCTGAATTACAGGCCCTTACAGCAGTAGAGCCTTTCATCATCTTTCATGCAGACAGGGTGTCCCTCAGGACCAATCCCTCCTTCATGCCCAAGGTAGTATCCAGTGTGGCTCTTAATCAGTCCATTCATTTGCCAACCTTCTTTTCTAATCCACAGAACAAAGGGGAATGGATACTGCACTCCTTAGATTTGCACAGAAAACTTAGATTTTACTTGGACATGACTAAACCTCAAAGGAAATCTGAACAACTGCTGGTGGCATTTGCTGTAGGGGCAGAGGGGAAGGTCATTTCAAAGCAAACCATTTCTAAATGGATAGGCCATTGCATTCATTTTTGCTATAAGCACCATGGAAAGCCTATCTCACAGGTAAGACCACTCTCAACCAGGACTGCATCTACCTCTACAGCCTTTCTCAGAGGTGTCCCTACCAGAGACATTCTAGAAGCTGCTACCTGGAGTTCTGTACATACTTTCACCAAGCATTACCATTTGCCAATTTTCTCTAAATCCAGAGCTGGCTTTGCCACTGCAGTCTTGCAGGGCCTTATACTTGGTCCTAATGCTATCTAAATTCCTCCTCCCATCCTTAGCTTTGGGAATCTACCCAAATGTGCTGACAACAGTGAAACATGAAGAACACAGTACATTTACCATAGATGTAGATGTTCAAGTGTGTTCACTGTTGCAGTCCTGGCTACCCTCCCTGCAGCCCCCTGACTTATTTTGGCTATACTTCTATTCTCCTTTACTATGCTTAAAAGCTTTTTGGTGTATTTGCTTTTTGTTGGAGGTATACCCTTGCATATATATTTAATTGCTTCCCATTATGGGGGCACCTGACATCTGGGACAAGAAAAACTAATGTAATGGCGTCAGCTGCATGCTTTATACCCCTGAATACCTGACATCATGGAAGATGAGACAGCAACCAACGCAGGACCCAAGACTTTGATAATCAGGCTGACTGAGAGCTACTGCAAGCAGATAACCCAAATGTGATGACTGTTGCCTCTGACACACTCCGTTGGTTTTATTATTTACTTCTTCGTTTGGGGTGAGGCATTTACTCCATTGGGTCTGATTTGTTTTTTATTACCAATTTTTTATTACCAATATATGTATGTACCTAAATTTGAACATATACTGTTGTAGGTGAGTAGGACTTGCACAGCTCTACTTTCACTAATATCTCATTACTCAAGTACAACTATAGTGTGTGTTTGAAAGGGTAAAGTGTCTTGTTGCTGTAGTTCCCAGTTTAGCTCATGACATAACATATAAAGTGTTTCCCCACTTTAAAGATTTATAGATGCAATGGGAAAAAGATAACCATTTTGATAGACCACCTTGTCATGTGATAAAGGGCATCAGCAAGTGAATAAGCCTACAAATGCACCTGTGCCTAATCTAGAAAAATGAGAGGAAGCAACCACCAAATACACTGATATGAATCTAACAAAGATGAAATTAATAAGTCTGGATAAGAACACAGATAAATTAATCTTTACCATTTAAAGAAATGTGTCCGCCATTATCCTTTCTAATCTCTTACCTGTAATCTCGCTCTCTCACTAACAGTTCCATTAGGTCATCTGTCTGCACTTTACTACAATCTTTTGACCTTCTAGTGTATTCATAACGTATACAAACTAATTATTAACATAAAATCTTGTATCAATTGCTTTTCTCCTATTGCCCCCTTCTTATTTCTATTTTTGTATATCTCGCTAAGTTAAAGAAAATACTGCATTGCCCTTTTCTCATAATTTTTATTGTAACTGCAATTCATAAATCCTTTACCTTTTGCATATTTTGTTTGTTTTTAAAAATGTAATGTGGAGCTTTTCTCCCTGAGCTTCTACTGAAAAGGGTTTCATTTTTGGCCCAGTTGGACTTTCCCAGTTAACAAATGACAAAGTAGCTAGGGGAGCAGTCTTTGAGAGCAGAGCCAGTAGAAAGACAGGAGTTGACTAATAAAATATTTCAGTTTGAAAATGTTACAAAGCAGGGAGTGGAATTATTATTGTAGCCTTGAAAGTGTTGTAGAAGAGGAAGTAGAAGTGACTAGCAGAACTGAAGAGGGTGGGCATCACTCACTGAAAAGGTGAATTTCCAAGGGTGTGAATTGAGAACATATAGAAAATGCTAACTTTTTTTGCCAACCTAAAACCAAAAATCACAGAAATGTAGAATTTACAGCAGCAGGTAGGTGAAAGAAAAACTAGAGGAAGACTTTAGTACTGTAGCAAAACAGAGAAACATTTTCAGAGTTTAAACACTGTTTGTCAGTTAAGACAGAAAGCTCAAGTAAAGGAAGTCTGTAAGAAGTAGGTATATGTAAGTATATGCAAGTAAGGAGGAAAGTAAAACTGAAGATAAATATTTCACAGAGGGAAAACAACCTAGAAAAGAAAAAAGTGAAACAGTGTTCAGTCACGCTGATAGAGGGAGAATAACTTGGAGAAGAAAAAGAAATTGAAAGATATGATGTTCACTCACTGAGTCAGCAGGAGAACAACATAACATAAGAAACAAAAAGAAAGTAGTGTATATCAAGTGACAATGTAACTTTGAACAGAGCCTTTACATTATTCCTGTTAAGTCAGAATATGAGAACTTTGATAGCAAATGCTGAAGGTGTGATGGTAAGAAAAGTGGTAATTGAAAACATGCTTTTAGGAATGTAATAAAATGACTGATTTTAAAAATAAATCCATGCAGCGTACTTCGTTAGAAATGTTGAGGAAGCAAATTGTTGTAAGGAAATTATTATTTTAAGCAGTTACTAGAAAATGGAAATCAATATCTAAACCGTTATTGAGTTACTGAATGTTGTAAACAAATTAAAAACTGGAGATGGGCTCTTTAGAAAAGGGAAGGAGTGAACTACATAGAAATAAATGGAATTTATGGGAACAGTACATGTAGAATAATGGATTGAGGTTTAAAAGAAGGGAGGGGTTAGGTAAGTTATGTAATTTTGGAGTAAATGATTATCGGTAAAAAAAAAAACGTAGGTAAAATGCAAGAAAATGGGAAAAAAATGTTTGTTTGCTGTTCTCTATGATTTAATTTCATATATGTGTTTAAACAGTGAAGATTTGAACAGAATAAGGAGGGCTCTATATATCACATTCCTAAAGAAAAGGAGCTAGAAAACTTATAGAAAAGAATATTGGTATAATTTGCTTTTTTTAGTAGTAGAGATAGACTTTGAAATCACAGTGCCTGTATTGGTAGGAGAGGAGGAAGTGCCTTTTGCATTGTGACAGGCTGACTTTGAGGAAACTCTAGAGTTGACCTCCAGATAAGCCCAAGTAAATTTTAAAAAGGCAATAGGAAGGTGAAACTTTGAGCTGTGCAAGGCAAAATATAGCTAGAGTTGTGAGAGAGGAAGCTTAGCAAAATATCCCACTTCTTACCCATACTTTGTATTACATAATTATTTATTGTATAGACCTGGTAAGGAAATGAGTAAGTTGTAAAGCAGCTATTAGTGCCCAAAACTTTTAGAAACCTAGTGATGAGGTTAGCATAGTCACATACTAGGAGGACTCCTAGGTGTGGAAAAGAATAAAGCACAGATCCTAGCAATATTTTGCTGGGTAGGAATAATGAAGGAAGTAGAGAACTTTTATGTATGGATTCATTGAAAGCCCAAAGAGAGAGACTTACCTAGGCTAAGAAATCATTTAATTCTGTTGTCCATTATAGAGGTGTCATTTCACTTTATTGCTGTGTAAGGTGTTGGGCCGTTGCTAAAATCCATCAATGGGTTTTGGTACATTTTGTCCATTTGAAGAATTATTCCATTAGAGAAGTACCATATGCCTCAACAGGATTCAGTTCTTTTGAGTTATTATATGGTAGCCACCATTGTGGACTGTTAGATACTACCAGAGAAACTTAGGAAGAAGAGAGAACCTCTTTTAAAAGTGTCATATATCATCTACAAGATCACTGGAAGTGTCAATACCTGATGTAGAGGAGCACACGGAAAGCATCCAAGACCATACAACAAGGGGTGTTTAAGATAAATGTTGGGATCAGGGCATTTAAAGCTGGAGACTAAGTGTTAATTATAGTGCCTTTCACGGGAATCTTTTTGACTAAATGACAGGTCTGTTTCAAATAGTTAAAAAAAATAAATAAAAATATGTAAACTACAGAGTGACATGCTGACAAGGGAAGTCCAGGAGACTGTACTGTATCACTATTCAGAAACCATGGAAAGAAGTGCAGACCCCATGTAGTTACCTTAATAGTAAGCACTGATGAAACTGGTGGAGAAATAAAACTGACCTCTGTGTCTATAGGTTTGTGAAGATGCCACACTTTCTAAGCTACAGAACCAAAAGATAAGGGAATTGTTCTGAAAACACTTCTTTGTTTCTTGACACAGTCTGGCAGAACAGACCAGATTCAGCACCAAAGTGACACTGTTCCTGGAGAAAAGGTTAACTTTAAAACCTTACGGAATACCAGAGTTAAAAATGAAGACTGTGCAAGGGAAAATGCAAAAAAAAATTGCTTAGGATAGGGGTGATAGAGGAGCAAAAGGCAAGTAGAACAATCGGATGTTGAGCCAACACTAAGAGGCTAAACATTTAGGTTTTATAATTATTTTCGGAATCCAGGCAACATTTTGAAATTTGTCAGTTACCCAGTGCCTAGGCTGATCACAGTTGGACTGAGAAAGGAATACTTTCAGGAAAAGACAGCCATTTTAACTCTAGAGGGTTTATTCCATTATACTTTTTAGGCATAATCCTAAAGCCCTATAGGAAATATGACTGCTGTTTACCTAGACAATGTCATAAATATCCTGTGAGGACCAGAAGTTCATCTAGCTAGGAAAAAGTACCTGTATTAGATTCCCTGAAGGAAACCAAGATGACTGTTAATGCATGCAGTAGCAAGTTAGCATGACAGGTGTGAAATATTAAGGTATGTGTGTGTAGTGGCGCCCCAGAAAGAAAAGCAAGAAGTAATGCAAAAGTGGCCTATTTTAGGCAGTAAGAAGCAAGTGAAGTTGTTCTTGGGGTTAGGTGGGTTCTATTGAAAGTTGTACCCTGTTTTACATCAATAGTAGACTTAAAAAAAGGGAAGCTGCCCCTTAAGGTAAAGTGAATATTAGTGGCAGACGTTGCTCTTAAGTAGCTGAAAGTAGTATGTTCAGAACCTATTTTAGCAGCCCCAGACCATTCATAGTGTACTGATACACAGGCCTAGGGGCAGCGCTTTCACAGGTCTTTTAGTTGCAAATTAAGTAGAACAGATACCAAGTATTCCACTTTGAGGGAGAATGTTTGGCAGTCAAGTAGATTCTCTTTTCATGAAAATATTGTTTTGGCAAGGAATTTACATTGGTCCTGGCTTCATAATCAACACTATGAGAATGCTAAACTTTGTCTATAGGCACTCTCCTTACTACCTTTTACATTTATTGAAATATAAAAACAAAACTGGAAAGCAGAACCAAGCTGGATAAAAACGGCACGGACTGTTTTATTCAAGGTAAGCGCTTTCAGCTAAGCAAATGCCCAGCCTTCATCAGACAAAAGTCACTCCACACAGCTCTATTTTTATATAAAAAAGTAGTTCACATTCATTAATAAACCAATCACTGTCATGAATCAATTTAAAATGGTTACACCTATAATCATCATATTATAGGAACTTCCTTTCTTAATCTTTTTAGTCAGTGTAAAACAAATGTTTACTCAAGAAGCACCTATTCATACAAAAAAACAAATATAAAATGTATATAATACAACAAAGTTACAAGCTACATTAACAAACCACACAGTAGCATAAAAAACTGAATGCTTAAGGATAGTAAAATAATTAAATATATTATTCAAAGAGAAGCTGTCTCACTTTAAAGTTACTATAAAATGCTATAGAAATTGCCAAATAGCAATTACCTAAGAAGAGCTTTAAGTTTAAGCACACACTTTATGGATGCAAATTCATTTAACCCTGGGGGGAGATGAGCACATGTTCTAATTTGCCAAAATAACTCTTGCTCTTCCAGATACAACTGCCAGGGTCCTCCTCTTATATAATTTCTAACCTGGTACAACACACAAAATGCAAAACAATGATCAGGGAAATCTAAAATGTGCCTAGCAAGTGCATTTGTGAGGTCCTTCCTACCTATGGCATACAGGTGTTCATAAATTATTTTCTTTATTTTTCTCTCTGTTTTGCCTATATAGAAGGAAGGACATTTCTTACATAAAGCTACATATATTACTCCCTGTGTATCACAGTTGTAATTACCCTTGATAAAATATTTTTTTCTGTTAATGTACACTTTCTTATCATTGTGAATAAATTTACACTGTGGGCACATACCACATTTTCGCATACCCTTTATTTTATCTTTTGGTTTATCTACGACCATTTCAACAAGGTTTTTGAGGTTAATACCCCTTCGATATGTGTATTTTGTATATGTACCCAAAACCTTAACTAGAGCACTATCTTCTAGTATGATGCTCCAATTCTTAGCCACTACTTCCCTTATAAATTTAAAGTCCACACCATATTTGAACAAAAAGTTAATTCTAGGGTGAACATGGGGAATCCGTATTCATGATGTCATTATTAGTTCTACCCATCAAACCTCCACCCAACAATGGCATAAAATGTCCAGTGGTCCTTTTGCCCTGAACTTCTTGCAACGTCCCCACAATAAGACTGTCAGGATACCCTCTACTCAGAAACATTTTACTGATATTGTCACATTCCTCAATTAAATCAGTATCATCTGAGATCATTCTGGCAGCCCTGACAAATTGTCCCTTCACTACACTCCTTTTTTGATGGAAGGGGTGACAACTAGAAAAATGGAGGTAACTATTTGAATGGGTTGGCTTTCTGTAAATTAAAGACTTCAATTTATTATTAGTTTTGTCCTTACAGATTTTAACATCCAAAAAGTTCATTTCATCAACTCCTATAGAATACGTAAATTCTAGAAAATCAGTCATTCCAGAAATATCGTCAATAAACTCAGGGATAAGATTTTGCGGGCCCTTCCAGATAAAACACATGCCATCTTGGTATCTAGTATACCAAGTGACATGTTGTTGGTACAGTTCACTATTGAACAGCCAGTTACGTTCCCAAAACGCCATAACGCTATTAGCTAAACTACACCCACAGGGTGACCCCATGGCAATTCCTATATTTTGGAGAAAAAAATGGTCTTTAAAAACCAGAAAGTTGTTTGATAACACTACATCTAGTAGAGTTTCCACTAGGTACATCTGTATATTGGTGGCTTTTTTAGCTAACATGAAATTTCTTGTCCAGTCAATACCTAATTGGTGAGGTATAACTGTATAAAGATCTTTAACATCTACCACCAGAAAGATCACATCCGAATGGTATTCAATTTTATTAAAATTCTCCAAAAAATCCCAGGAATCTTTACAAATCTGAGGTTCACCGTGGATGTATGGTTTAAGGATATCATCAATATACTTGGCACAAGCATAAGTAATAGAACCCCGTCCGTCCACTATGGGCCTTAAAGGGGGATCAGTTAGATTTTTGTGAATTTTGGGTGTGCCAAAAATAGTAGGAACCTTTGGTGCTGGCATGGACAAATAGTGAAAGGTGTTACAATCAATACTACCCTCTAGAAAGAGATCATCCAACACTCCCCTGATTTTCTTATAGGCTACATGCACTTCATTAAGACTGGATCTCAAATATGTATCAGATTGTAAATGGATAAACATTTTGTTTTCATACACATATTCGTGCATGAAAACCAGACCCCCACCCTTATCTGGTTTCATGACTCTAACATTACATTCATTAAGAAGTGAGATGAAATCTAATTCATGTTTGGATATGTTACTACTTCTTCTCAAATCCTGTGTGTTGTTATTAAGTCCAGCCCTAAAATCAATATCACATAGTTTTTCAAAAATATTCAACCCAGAATGCAAAGGTGGGTTGAATACACTTGATACTCTAAAAGAACTAAGAAATGCAGGTGTATTTCCCAAAGAGACAGCCAAATTCAGCTTACGGACATACAGTTTAAGATCTATAAGTGTTTTTACAAGATCACTCCTTTTATCTGGAATGAACGTCAAACCTTTTGAAAAAAAAGTCAATCAGGGGTTGCTCAACAGTTAGAACCGTGTAATTATATATCTTAAAGTCACGACATTGGGTTGTAAGGATCTCAGGTCCTATCTCTAAAGGATATGTCATCTCCTCCGTTGGTTTCCTTTTCTCTTTCTCTGTGGTTGACACTTCTTGTTCAATCTGGTATTGTTGTCCTGAATGTTCCTGTCCCTGGGAAAACCCTGCTCATTATCGATATGAGCAAATTCCTGATTTTGGTTTTACCATGTGCATTATTTGAGTTATTTTGGCCCCTAATACGTTCACTTCTGTGCACAGGCATTTGTTCTTGATCAGAGTAGTAGAATTTTTAGATTTTTCATCTCCCATAGGTGAATTCTGTACTACCAAAGGGGGAGAGGGATAAGCTTTATTGTTTGCATAATCTGACAAGTCTCTGTCCATTTTATGTTTTTTATTAAGAACCAGTTTAGAAATAGAAGCTTCAATACTTAAGAAAATTCTCAGATAGTCATAGTTATATCTCAAAAAATCATCGTCTTGCACCAAGCTAGACTCCAAAACTTCAAGTTCCTCTTTGAGACCAATAATCTCAGTTCCATAAAAATTAATTAAAGACAGCAAAAATTCAAAACCCTGTTTATCAAAGAGGGTTAAAAGTTCTTGATGGAAAACAGAATTGCATAGCAATCCTGCAGGATAACGCCACTGGCATAAGCCCTTAGGCACAACTTTCTTTGTGATACATTCCTGCAAATAAGCAACTTCTAGTTGCAATTTTTTACAACGAAACAGTTTATGGTCAAAAGTATTCAATCTGTCAACAAAGTTACTCACCGACCGCTCACTGTTTGTGGCTGTCCCCTCTGAATCAATACTTGAAAAAAGTCTTTTTTACCCAAAAAGTTAGCCATTGTAGGTAGAGCAGCAACATTATTAACTCCATTAACGTTTTCCGATAACTCATTAACTGGACCGTACGAAACCTCTCCACTACGTCTCCTGATGTTACCACTACAATTTGGCTGCCCAGAAGATGCGTTAGCATTATTAACTTGTTGGGAAGTAAGCTGATTCACCAGACGCACTGCAGGGAAAACGGTCGTTTCAGGATTACCTGTGGAAACTGCAACTGAATCAGCATGGTTCCCTCGAGTGCACAATTCCACCTTTTGCGATAACGCTTCCACTCTGTTTAAAAGCAAGTTGACTAGAGTGGTCAAATTTCCTAAAGCATTCTCTTCATTTGAATTATTAGTAAGAATAACTTCTTGCTCCTTGTCCTGCGAGAATAACCGCTGTGAATTAGTCCCATTGTGCCCTCTCTCCAATCCAGCTTCTGTGTTTCCACTAGCCATTACGAAAAACAAACTAATATACACTCAAACTGTTTAAAACAAAAACAAAATTGGAAAGCAGAACCAAGCTGGATAAAAACGGAACAGACTGTTTTATTCAAGGTAAGCGCTTTCAGCTAAGCAAATGCCCAGCCTTCATCAGACAAAAGTCACTCCACACAGCTCTATTTTTATATAAAAAAGTAGTTCACATTCATTAATCATTAATAAACCAATCACCGTCATGAATCAATTTAAAATGGTTACACCTATAATCTTCATATTATAGGAACTTCCTTTCTTAATCTGTTTAGTCAGTGTAAAACAAATGTTTACTCAAGAAGCACCTATTTATTGAAATATCAGTCAAGCTTGTCCTGTTACAGTGCAGATGGCATAGTTAGGACTTACAGCCCATCTAGTGTAGCAAGAATCAGTGGTTCATGCTGGGAGGTCAGTGTAACGTCTAGTGTCAGCTTTTCTCCAGTAATTTGTTAAAATGATGTAAATAATATTGTTGCACATATTGTTGTATAAATAGTGAACATCTTTTTATTAATGTTATAACTAATGTTATATAGAGTTTTTTTAAACACAGTGTTTCCCTTTAAGGCAGACAGTTGCCTTTTTTTTTTTTGTATTAGAAAGGTTCAGCATTCATCCTGTTGTGTGTGAAAAATGTGGCCGTCTTAATTTAAGAAGCTGGCCTCTCAGTGCACAGGGAATTTGTACCTGGAACAACTGTTCTAGTAAGTATGCTATAGCAAACAAAACAAAAAAAAAGGCCTGGAAGAGGCAGAAGTAGTATGGAGATTTTCATCTAAAGATCCAAACGGAAAGAATCTGTGTGAAATCATGTTGGGACTGGGAATGTTGTGTTATTTTGCCTGCGCTGAAGAAGAGAATGCAACCTTCTACTTTCATGTTTAATAAAACCACGTTGTTTTATGGACTACTTGTGTCTGCTGCCTTTTTCTGATTCCTCTCTCATTATTAAATAAATAAATACATTTATGTAGCCACCCAGCAGTATGAACATTGGCTGTAGATGATTGCTACAGTTGATGCAACACCCCAACCTCATTTGAGAAAATTGGAAAACTGGTTGTGTGTGTGTGTATATGTATCAGTGTTCCCGTGTATGTATATATACACACATACATACACACACACACACACACATATATATATATATATATATATATATATATATATATATATATATATATCTACGCTGAGATGTAGATGTATATATTAAAAGGAGCAGTAATTTAAAAATAAGGCCTACACACAGTAATCCAGTTTGGACGTGGTCACCTTCCATCTCACATGTGACTTGATTTGCTTTAACCTTTCTTAGTAGGTTTTATTTGCTAACGGAGATAAGAAGGGTTCAGTTCAAGTTCCCACATATTTAATATAGTGTGCATCTCATAAGTAAGGGTATTGCTATGTCAAACGTTTGAGAGGATTATAATTTATTGGAATAGCTTCTGTTATAAAATACATGAAGCTCCCCATTTGACATGCCAGTATCCTCATTGGGCCTGAATAAATAGATGAGTGTATCATCTACATGTAATACCATATTACTTTCCCAGCCTTGATAAGTTTGTCTAATGGCAACTGCCAGTGGCTCAAGATGGAAGGCAAACAGATTGAGACAGTTGTCATCCATGCATCATCCTTCTTTTCACTGTGAATGTGAACAGCTACAAAGTAATAGGTTTCAAATAGCACCTTGGCAGGATTACCTGGCATCCAAAATTTTAAGTACCACCTGTTTGAGATAAGACCATTCTGCCTTATCAGATGCTTTTTGGTTTGAAGACTGATTAAAAACACTTGCTCAGCACGATTTTTGAAGTAAAATAGTCCATTGAATGATAAGATTATTTTTTATATGGGATGGGTGAGATCTCCTTCCTTTAATTAGGTTTCAACAATAGAAATATGTTGAGCTTGCAGATGAAGTAAACTTACAGTGATTTCCTTTTGCTATTAATACTTTAAAAAATTTAAGTGGGCTGGTTTTAGGTGAATTGACAAAGGAAATTAAAGGTAGTAATGACTGTAGGATGGAAGACTAAAAACTGACTGATCTGGAAGCAGGGGATATCTGTGAAAATGTTGACTGAAATTAGGAGGTGATTAAATGGCACAAAAATAAGTAAGGTAATGGATATAATTTGCATCTGCTGTAGTGGGTTGCTTTGTGAGCAAAACAAAGTTATCACTAAAAGGGGAATATGTGTATGAAGCACATATGGGAGTTTGGGCATGTGTAGGGGAGTGTTCATAGGTAGGTACTAGGCTATCTGCCCAAGGGCATTTATAAGCCTAGCCAGTATGTCGGCTTTCGCCGCCCCATTGATTAATTAACTGAGCCTTTGTCAAGCAGAGCCAATGAAGTGATCCCAGGGGTGTACTTTCTGTTACCCATCCACTCATCAAGGCTTCTCTTTTTTTTTTCAAAACAGGTTTATTGTTTTAACATATAAGAGAAATATCATAACAATTTTATACAAGTAATTAAAAATAGGTATTATTATAACATTCAACAAAACAACTAAAGTATTTACAAAGACATCCACTACAATCAGATCAATTAATTAAACTAAAATACCATGCTATTGAAATTAAAAATTTTTTAACAAATTTTGTAAATTATCCCATACAATATAATAAGATGTTTTTCTATTTGTTCTTGTCCTAATTGTGTTTATTTCCATATGGCACACTATATTCATAACATTTTTAAATTCATTGAACGAAGGAGGTGTATCTGAAATCCAATTTCTAGTTATTATTTTCCTAGCCACTGCTAGAATAGACCATAACAAGGGAAGCTTAACCTTTTAACACTTTGAGGTACAGGTGTGTTGAATAATATAAGAGATTTAGAAATAATGAAATTATCTGTAAAAAGAGCCTGCAAAAATTCATTAATCGACTTCCAGTATTCTTTCAATTTTATACAGTCATAAAACATATGAGCCCAGTCAGCATTACTTTCTACATTACATCTCTTACATAAATTATCTTTATTATTTATTTTATTCATCATCAAAGTTGTATAAAAAGATCTATGTAAAAATTTCCATGTATAAAGTCTCCAGACAATGGAAGACGTAGTTCTATAAGCAGATTCCAATATATATTGTTTATCTTGTTGATTTGGTGGGTCCCCATTAATAGAAGTGAAATAATTCCAGTATGAATCTACACTGTAAAAGTTTCTTGTCTGATAATTTTATGTATGTATGAAAGTTTACCTTTATCAGAAACTTTATGTTGTAAATTTAATATCAAGTAATCAATCAGTGTTGGAATAGATTCTTTAACTGTTATAGACATTAGATCTATTTTATTAATGAGATGTTGTCTAAAGGTCTGAACCTCTAACCAGCAAGTTTCTCTTAGATCAAATTCTTGTTTTAAAAAATCTAGATTTTTAACTTTATTATCAGATATCAACTGATACCAGTACTTTAGATCATTATCTATAGCTAAATGAGTTCCTTCAGAAGTAGATGACAAAAGCATACCCTGAGTATACATTATAGGGAATACAATAAAATTCCATTCCCTATACTTAGGGTGCATGAATATAAAGTTACGATAACTAATAATGATATTTAATGGGTAACAAACCATATGTTTAGGTGTAATAGGTGAAGTACAAAATTCCTTTAGTAACCATAACATGGAGTTATTTACAATAATATTTTTATGTGTTAAGGAGATTTTCATGAAGTGCATACTAATTAGCTCCCAATAATCTTTCCATTTTGCGACATATGACTGATCTATTAATAAAGTAATAACTTTTACAATAGAAGAGATAGTATATAAATTAAAGTCTGGAAAAGAAATACCCCCTTGAGACCAGCTATTAGTATGTTTCTGTAATGCAATCCTAGGTCTATTAGGTGCCCATGGGAAATTTAACATTAGTGTATTCAGTTTCTTGATAATTATTTTTGTAGGTGGAAGTATTATTGATTGTATTAAGTATAAAATCTTGGGGAATATTATCATTTTAATAATTGTAAGTCTCTCCTCCATAGTAAAAAACATATTATTCCAGGTATTAAAAAGATTTTGTATATTAAGAAAACAGGTATTATAATTATTATATATAATAGATTTAATATCTTTAGATAGTATTATACCTAAATAAGTTATCTGACCTGAATTGTGTACATATTTAGTAAAATCACTAATGAGAATATTTTACGTGTATATATAGGTAGTATTTTAGTTTTTTCTTCATTGAATATTAAACCAGAAATACTTTTAAAATTCATCATGTTATCAAATAGAGACTGCATAGAAGAATTAGATCCTGCTGATGTAATTAGAACATCATCTGCAAAAAGTTGAATTTTGGATGTTGTATTTTTATCTATTTCAAAACCCTCTATGTCAGTACTGTTTCTGATCAAATTAGCCCAAGGCTCCATTACTAAAGTGAATAATAGTGGAGAAAGTGGACATCCTTGTTTTGTACCTTTAAGAATGGGTATTTTTGTGAAACATATGTTCCTACCTTAATATAAGCCAACGTTCCTTTGTATAAATGCTCAATTAGATTTACAAATGCATCTGAGAAGTTAGTGCACTTCATTAAGGTAAACAGATAGTCCCAACTTACTGAATCAAATGCTGAACTTATATCAAGACTAATAAGTGTTAAATCTTTCTTTTTCCTATTTGCAAAATCTATTAATGTTAAAGTTCTTCTTATATTATCAAAAGTATTTCTATTTACAATGAAGCCTGTCTGATCTATATCTATAATGCCGGGAGTGATTGTCTTCAATCTATCAGCAAAGATACTCATAAACATTTTATAATCAACATTAAGTAATGAGATGGGCCGATATGAAGAACATCTAGTTGGATCTTTATTAGGTTTTAAAATTGGCGAAATAAATGTATATTGCCAAGATTGGGGGGGTTATTTACTCAGTTTGGGCCAAAATAAAAACCTTATGTATTAATGAATATGTACTTTTAGAAAGGATTTTATATATCTCTTGTATAATACCATCATTACCCGGTGCTTTGTTTGATTTAAGCTTATTTATTTGTGTAGTAACCTCTGTATATGAAATACTTTTGTCCAATAGTTTAATCTGTTGTTTATTAAGCTTTTTATTCATGTTTGTGGTTATAAACTCCTTTATTTTATCTTTAGGTTCCATGTTAATGTTATTATGGTTAATTTTGTGAAAGTGATTTCTAAATTCATCTAGTATTTCTGGTATACTAGAAACATTCTTCTTTTTCCTTAGAGAAAAGATTTCTTTGATATGGTTTTGTTTATTCAACCTTTTTGTTTTATTTTTAAGTCTATGTAAGTATTTGGGGCTTATTGAATAAGACAAAAACTTGTATTTCTCTAAAGTTATTTTAACTTTGAGTTAACATTTCTTTGTATTTCTCATTTAGTTTGTTTATTTCTTCATTAACTTTCTTGTCTATAATATTTTCTTTATTATTATGTTTATAGGAATCTAATTTACTTTGAATATCTAACAATTCCTTATCCCAAGATTTCCTTTTATTATTATACCATCTGATACTTTGTCCTATAGATATGATTTTAAGGCATCCCAAACATAAACAATGGAGACTTCAGGAGTATTATTTATGTCTAAAAATGTTTTACTTCTGAAAGTATATATTCTTTATAGTCTTTTAGTTGAGTATGCTGGTATCCTTTTGATCTGAACATTATGAGTATTTTTTATCATGAATTCAAAAACAATTGAATTATGATCAGATATAGGACATGAAATGATTTTGGAATTAATTAAATCTGTTACCATCTGGTTAGAAATAAAGACCCTATCTATTTTTGAATAAGTTTTGTATCTGTTAGAAAAAAAGGTGTATGGTAATGATTTTGAATCTATCTGATTATTAATATAATTCAAATGATAAGAATTAGCAAAATCATTTAAATGTTTTGCATTAGATGTAATTCTTCTTTTCCCTATAGTGGTAGTATCACTTTCATGTAGTATACAATTTAAGTCACCAGCTAAAATAATATCTCCTATAGAGAATGATACGATCTTATCAAGATGATGTTTCACTGTATTAATACCAATTCCAGGTATTCAATATACATTAATTAAAGTGCAAGTCTTCCCATTAATTTGTATTGTAACCATACAAAACATTCCTTTGTAATCCTGATAAGACTTAATGGTTTTAGGAATGGGCATACTTTTATTCCATAAAATAGCCACTCCTCTTTTTTTCTGAGTGTGCTCTGAACTAACCACTACTGTATATTTGTTTGTGGCTAGTTTATCAATATCTTTTTTCAAGAGATGGGTTTCTTGCAGGAAGACTAAGTTGGCCTTATGTAAATTAATGTATCTTATTAGGCTTGCCCTTTTACATGGATTATTCAATCCATTAATGTTTAAAGAAATTCCTTTTAAAGATGTCATTTGGCATTTTTAAAACTTAAGAATCTTATGATCAAAATAACAAATAACAAGATAAGTAATGTTACATCTCCTCCTTTAGGTGTACCTTTAAATATAGCTGTATTTATTGAATCTCTTATGGGATTTCGTATAGGATTCAATTTTGTTTGTAGTGACAATGAATGTACAAAATATATTGTGGATGTCAAAACTATATACAAATAACAATGAACAAGTGAAAATAATGTAAGGATTAAACCTTGCATCCAGCCTGGAGTTATAAACTCCAACTTAGAGTAGTATTTGCCACTCAAGTTAACCCCCTACCCTAAGCAGCAGTACCTCAGCTACCACCTTATCAATTTAATACTAGTTATATTTAACTGAGGTTAACAGTTTTCAATTCAATTATCTAGCAAGACAAGACTACACATTTGATAAAACAGCATCATATAAACTAAAATAAACCTTTTTTTTTTTTTTTTTTTTTTTTTAAAAACTGTTCATACTACTATATACATCCATGTAATATAAAACACTTGTATTCAAATAGCATTCAAATAATCTTGATGTTAGAAATCAAGAGGAGAGAAAATAAGTTCTAACATTCATTTAAATCAAAAACTTTGGCTAATATGATTCAGACATTACATATATTAAGATGCATCTATTTTCTGTCATGTAAATGCAATTAACAGCTTCCAAAAAAAACCTTGAATTGCTTGTATATGAGCATTTACTCAAACTCATTATTGTCAATAGAATAAAATATTGTATTCATAGAAATTGTTATAAATCATACTGCATAGTTATGCAGATTCTCAGAAACATTTATATACATATATACATACACACACACACACACATATATATATATATATATATATATATTTATATATACATACACACACACACACACACACATATATATATATACACATACACACACACACATACACATACACACACACACATATACACACATATATATATATATATATATATATATATATATATATATATATATATACATACATACACACACACACACATACACATATACATATATATATATATATATATACATATGCATACACGCGCACACACACACACACACACACATATATATATATCTGATCTCACTGAGTTGTGTCCTTACTTAGCATTATCTTACTTGCTGTCCCTACAATAAATCTGTCTGCTTTATACAAAATAATGCACAGCAAACACATTTTAGTAACCAGATTTTACAACCATGCTATACTACTGCTTTAAAATATATCACATGACAATTTCTTCCAGTATAGAGTTATAAAATTATTTATGCTTGTCAATCAGATGAATTAAATGAGTTATAGTAATGTATATGTTTGGAACATAAGTTTTTAACACAGATTATTAAGCTGCTGTTAAGTAGATTTTCAAAAACACTTGAATAAATGTTTCATTTTCTATGCCTTCTAAAATAAGACATTTACTTACTACAAGAAACTGTATCATTTAAATTCATTATAACTGACATATTTTATGAATTATAACATAGATATTTAAGTAATTATATAAAATAACTCACATTTAGATGTTAGAGTTCATTTTCCTTCACATAGTCGCATTTATATAATTTCTATTTCCTGGTAGAGTGTCATTCCTGAATCTGTGATGTGTCAGTGTGATATCTAGGTCAAAGGTGAGACTAGCTGCTTTCAGCTTCTCTGTGAGAATTCTGAGAGTTGAAGCTTTTGAAGTAGCTCATGGACACTGTGCATGAGACAGCCCATGAGACAGCCCACATCCCAGATTGTCTCTCTTAACATTTTGGCGGGAAACTTATTAAAAACTAGTGACAAACATTCATTTAGCAGTGTAAATGCATCTAAACATGACAAAACCTTCACAATGTATTTTACAGGTTATTACAGCTTCTGTGTAAGTGAAATTAAGCCCAAAATTATTAATAAGTAATAAAACTCAATATTTTTGTCCCAACTCAATTTTTATGCAAATCTTATTATTTACTGTGTCTATATGATCAAAAGCATTTCTATATATTAATAAAGAAAAGAAAAAGAGAGTAGAAAGTAAAAGGGTGTAAGGCAGAAATAAAAAATGTAAGAGAAATCTATAAGAAGTATATACAATGGAATATTACTTACTGTTTATATTAATAGAGTTAAAAATAAAACATTATTTACTATTATTTAGTTCTAATTATTATTAGTTAAAGCATGACAGATTATTTACAAACAAGCATAAGCAGTGTAATCAAGAAAGTATAATTAGGAATAGCATTTGAAGAACATATAAACTTTTTACAAGGAATAAATATGTTATTATTCTATTAATCATATTTTCATTACTCTTCTCTCCCTGCCTTCCCCCACCCTTCACCCACTACATAATCTAAATAGAATGTCATTGTTTAAACAAAGAAAAGAAGAAGAAGAAGAAAAAAAAAAGAAAAAAATGTATCAAATTACTGACCTTACTTCTCCTTTTCAGAAAGAAAAACCAGTTGAATCACAACTTGCCATTAAATCTCCAGGTATTTTGACTAGTTATGAAACAAAACATTTCTTTGCACACAGAGAATAACTTTGATTAAATCTTTTTCAAAATATCTGTTGCTTCTTGGAAATGCAGGAACTATATTTAAAAAGATTAATAATGAAATAAAATGATAAAAAAAAACATAGAACAAATCATTTGTTTTTTAGTCTCTTCTTCTTCTCTGAAGTCTTCCACGAAGTTTCAGTTGCCAGTCTCTTTAATGAAGGACTAGCCCATTCCATTTCTTCTATTTTATCTAAAATCTTATTTTTTTTGATAAACAGTAAAGCAGAGTCTAAGTCATCGAAAATTTTAGGACCATCCGGAAGGAAGATTTTAAGCTTGGCAGGAAACAGAAGGTATGTTTTAAACTGTGCTTTTTTAAGCTCCCTTATTAGTGGCAAAAAAACTTTTTTTTTAGCTATTACCATGGAAGAATAGTCATTGTCAAAACGCACAGTTGTTTCATTAATCTTAACAGGAGCTTTAGCCCAAGCAGATTTAAGAACCATCTCTTTTATCAAAAGATGATAGAAATCTAACTATAACTGATCTAGGATAGTTTTTGTTAGAGTTAGTATTAGCTATAGATCTATGTGCTCTTTCGATACCAAAAGAGAATGTTTCTGGTAAGTCTAAAGTTTTAGGGAGCCATGTTGTTAAAAAAGAAGTAATATTGTTACCTTCAATATTTTCTGGCAGTCCAAAAATCCTAATGTTATTTAGCCTAGATCTATTTTCCAGGTCATCCAGCTTTGTTTGTAAATGTGTATTTTGTTTCAGCAGAAACTCAGTGTTGATTTCCTCTTCTTGTATTCTATTTTCCATGTCATTCACAGCTTCTTCTATGCCTGTCATCTGGATCTTCTGTTGTTGCAGGTCTATATGTAACAAGTCTATTTGTTTTGTAGTTTTTCTATGAAGGTGTCTATTTTAGTATCCATTTTATCCATCTTAGCAGTAAGTTGCTGGATTATAATTATCAGAGACTGAAGTTCTTTCTTGATGCTGGAGTCTTGTGAATTTGTCTTACTGGAACTCATTTCAGACTGATAAACTGACAGGAAAATTTCCAAAGTGATTTCTGACAGGAATATTGTTAAGATTTCCTTTCTTTTTTAGATATAGTTCAAGAACTATATAAAACAAACATATTTAGAAAGAAAATTACTTCAAAAATTAATTTTTTAAGTAATTAATTCCTGTCAGTGTAATGAAATTGGTGGAGCTGAAGAAATCTGCTGCTATCCTGTGTTCATCCTTGGCCACGCCCCCGTCAAGGCTTCTCTTGAAGAGTGTTAGTGAGGGGCTCTGCCTAATGTAGTTATGAATTTTGTTCCAAAGCATGGGGAGTCTCTGTGACAGGAATCTATCCCTCCAGCATGCTCTATTTATTGTTGTGGCAAGGTTTAGCTCCCTAGAGCGCGTGGCTCGCAGTGACTTGGATTTCTTTAGGTGGAGCATGTCCATCAATTTTGAGTTGGACATGGCTTTGTAAGTCAAGCAGAGATCACCTCTGAGTAAGCGATATGCCACTGAGTACAGCTGGAGTTTTTTCATTCGGGCTGCATAGGACATATGTTTGAGGCCAGTAATCCTCTTGGTGAGGTGCTTTTGTGGTCTTTCAAGCTGCTGGAAGTGTCTTGTGAGGTACATCCCAAATGGGGCATTGTACTCTATGATGGGTCTGATGAGTGATGAGTAGAGGGGACACTATAACCTCTTTATTTCTTGATATGAACCCCTTAGTAATTTAGATGGGCCACATAGAAGGTTGTCATATAAATATATATGAGCGTGGAGGAGATTTGAGTGGGAAGAAATACAAGTAGTGACATATTGGAGAATTAGCTTCTACTTCAGAGATTTTGATACCTTGAAGAGCTCTTATGTTTCGTATTTAAAAAAATAGTGTGTGAATGTGAGTTGGTGAAGGTAGGTATGAAAGATTGGTGGATTTAGGTTTTGGATGATTTTAGGAGCAAGAAAGCAAGCTGTCCCAGAGGGGAAGTAAATTAATTAATGTATGTATTTATTTCCATTTGCTAACTGTGGTCATCCTAATTAACTAAAGCCCATTTTTAGAGGAGGCTCTGGTAGAAAAACACCATGTATAATAAAAGCATGAGGGAATAAAAAACAGTTAACAGTAAATTTAAAATAATAATATAGTAAGCATTATTTGCAGTAGATCATTGAGGTAAAAATTACAGTAGCTGTGACATACAGGGATTACTTTAGGTTTATAACTTATCCTGAAGTTGTCAGGCAAAGTGGTAGTTGTTTAGTGTTTCATTGCACTTTTCTATCAGATTTTTTTTTTCTGTTTTTGAAGCAGCTGTACATGGTATAAAAAAGTTTGGTAAAGTTGGAATTTAGGCAAAATACAGTACTAATTGAATTAGAGCAGAAGTAGTATGTTCGGATCGGATTCAGCAAAGCTGTTATAGTCCCATTTGGAATTGGTAAATTTTTAGTTTGAGTAAAAAGGCCTTTTAGTTTGTTTCTTATCTTGGATCAGGTAGGATTAAATTCCATAATGTGGCTGCATGTGTGGATCATAAAGCATCTCCGTTGTAGTTGTAACATTTAACTGCTAGAAGGTTTTAAGTTTTGGGATTGCAGATTTCTGGATGAGTATTATTTGTTGATTAAAGTAGTAAGAGTAGGTCATCCATCAGGTTTGTATTGTGTAGCAGAGCACTTTTATTTGAGTAGTAAAGAAAGTTTTCATTCAGACTGATCAATTTTTTGGAGAGCTGTGCAGTGCTGTTTTGTGTTTGGTTTGGAACATTATATTTGGTGATCTTGGTACAAGTTTGTTCCAACTTTAGTTACTGACTTTTGGGAGTATTGGTCATAAAGAAAGAAGATTAAAATAAGCTGCATAGTAGTGAGGATTGGGATGTGTGTGCAAGAGATGTTTGTTAGATATGGTTCATTTTTGTAAAGAATGCCAGTTTTTTGTGTTTGATGCAAGATGGTAGTGTATGTATTTGTCAAATTGGAGTTCTTCAGTGATGTTACCAAAGAGTTTCACGTGAGTATCTTGGTCAATGGGGAATATTAAGAAATTTAATAGAGTGGTTCGAAATTTGTTTAGGTGGGGTTGCCGTTTCAAAAAGAATCAGTTTGGTCTTTTGCTGATACAAGAGTTTGTGAGTTGACTAGCTAGTGTTCCAATTTGCAGAGAATTTGTTGGTTAGGAAGTTGTAATTGGATGAGGGTGTGCACTAAGCAAATTAGTACTGAACCGTCTGTGTGTTGCACAAGTTTGGCGTTATGTATTACAGTGTGCATGTCTCTGATAAAGATGTTCAATAGGGTGGTTTATAATGTAGATCCTTGATAGATTTATAATAAGTTACAAAGGTTATGGTCGGCTATGAAAGACTATAGGATTTAGGTTTTGTGTGGATTTAGGAACAGGCAAACATGCTATCCCAAAGGAAAAGTAAGGCTAGTTGTGAGCTATTGAGTGGAAAAATCTTTCGTGAGAGAGTAAAGAGTGTTGAAAGTGATGTGCAGAAATGTTCTTAGATCTTACAGAAGTATTTTTAACAGTGTACGTTATGCAAGCAGTAATGGCCAATGGGGTAAGCATTATTGGACAAATAACAGACCACTTATAGATGTTGAGACCCAATACCATAGGTGGAGGACCTCTCCCATCCCTGGCAGATTCTTCATTTCCCCTATAGCACCTACCCTGTAGGCATCATTGAGCTTAGAAATAGGGTATCTCTTAAGTTGGTTCGCATTTGTTTTTTTATTTGTATATGCATATTTTTTTTAATTTTTTGATGTAAAATGGTTCCTCTGCCTAATATTTCTTAGTTGTTGTAAGGTATGTAATTGCTGTTGGAGGGCATATTTTACATCCGAAATACATACACACATACGTGTATGTGGATATATATCTGCGTGCACACACACACACACACACACACACACACACATATGCATTATGTAAGAATTTTATGTCTACACACACACATACATGCAGATGAATATGGACACAAGTTTCATATATATATATATATATATATATATATATATATATATATACATACGTACTATACAGTCAGAGAAAATCTCACACACACACACACACACACACACACGTATTTGCCCAACAGCTGCAGCCACTTTCTTGACTGTCTACACCTCATGTCTTATTTTTTCAGTTTTTTTCTTTTTTATTTAATTTAACTTTTTCATTTGTTAACAGACTAAGTAAACCAAGTGAACGAAGAACTCAAACTACCAGGTAAAGCACTCTCCTTAAAAAACACAATTAGACATAAAAAAGTGTAGAGTGCACCATGAGCTGTGGAAATCTCCAAAAATTCCTTGGTAGAATGAAGAAGCACGAATTTATAAAATAAATCCACTTTATTAAAAGTGAAGACTGCAGAAACTGGTGTGGCTTTTCGTTGACTTCAACGCTTCATCAGACATAAAAAAGTACTGCAGAATCAATCTTTAAATATGTTACAATCACATGACATCACATTAACTTAAAAGGGCAATAAAAATAAATGTTTATACATAAATTTCATATCATTAAATACTATAAAAAACAGAAACAATAAGACAACACAGTAACAATGATTTAACAGAGTTATGAGAATCAAATGAACTGCTTATATGAAAATTCCATATTAATGTTTAAGTGACCTGGCTGCTAAGGAAGGCTTGATGCTAAGCCTATCATTAAGCCCAAATCTATGTGCTTGGAGTTTCAAGATCCATTTATTTTCTCTTTCCTCTACCTTATTCTGTAAATTACCTAGCCTTGCATCTGTGTGAACTAATTCTAAAACTAAGAATTTAAAAATATGTGTACTTCCAAGCTCAGTAGTGTGTTTCGCCAGAGCATTGAGTGTATTGTTTTTGTTAATGGCATAAGTGTGTTCCCTTATGCGCTCACGCAACGATCTTGTGGTCATACCTACATAAAATTTATGACAAAATTGACACTCAGCCAAATAGACTAAATTAGTGGATTTACAAGTGGCATAGTGATTGAAAGTATAGGTTCTCTGTGTAATGGGATGTGTATATGTGTGAGTGTGAAGACAAGTGATGTGTCTGCATTGATTGCAGGATTGGCAAGGAAAAGTTCCCTTCTTATGAGTGTTGCTTGACTTAAAGTTATGAGATCTATCATAACACAAAAGTCGATTTAGAGAAAGCATGTTCCTATAGGCTATCCTAGGTCGAGTGTCAACAAGAGATCTGATATTGTCATCTATCAATAAAAGGTGCCAATGTTGATTGATAATTCTTTGGATATGGTTATTCCTATTTGTAAAAGGTATAATAATTCTATTCTGAGGGGTTTTAACCGAGGTCTGGTGACTAGTGGGGATGACAGGTCTGGTAATAAGTGGAGCACCCTCATTAGATCTTCTGGAATCACCTTCAAGGATAACCTGATTGACTAGCTTCTTGTTGTATCCTCTGGAAATAAAATTGCTAGCTAAACTAGTTTTGTGTTTTTGATAAGATGTTTCTGTTGATGTTAACCTAGAAACCCTAGTGGTTTGATTCCTAACTATGTTTTTGTAGATATGTTGAGGATGCATGCTCCCTCGATGTAAAGGATTATTTCTCCAGCAGCTTTTTCTAAAAAGCTCAGTTTCAAAGCCATGTAACCCCATAATGACCTTGAAGAATTATCAATCAACATTGGCACCTTTTATTGATAGATGACAATATCAGATCTCTTGTTGACACTCGACCTAGGATAGCCTATAGGAACATGCTTTCTCTAAATCGACTTTTGTGTTATGATAGATCTCATAACTTTAAGTCAAGCAACACTCATAAGAAGGGAACTTTTCCTTGCCAATCCTGCAATCAATGCAGACACATCACTTGTCTTCACACTCACACATATACACATCCCATTACACAGAGAACCTATACTTTCAATCACTATGCCACTTGTAAATCCACTAATTTAGTCTATTTGGCTGAGTGTCAATTTTGTCATAAATTTTATGTAGGTATGACCACAAGATCGTAGTGAGCATAAGGAACACACTTATGCCATTAACAAAAACAATACACTCAATGCTCTGGCGAAACACACTACTGAGCTTGGAAGTACACATATTTTTAAATTCTTAGTTTTAGAATTAGTTCACACAGATGCAAGGCTAGGTAATTTACAGAATAAGGTAGAGGAAAGAGAAAATAAATGGATCTTGAAACTCCAAGCACATAGATTTGGGCTTAATGATAGGCTTAGCATCAAGCCTTCCTTAGCAGCCAGGTCACTTAAACATTAATATGGAATTTTCATATAAGCAGTTCATTTGATTCTCATAACTCTGTTAAATCATTGTTACTATGTTGTCTTATTGTTTCTGTTTTTTATAGTATTTAATGATATGAAATTTATGTATAAACATTTATTTTTATTGCCCTTTTAAGTTAATGTGATGTCATGTGATTGTAACATATTTAAAGATTGATTCTGCAGTACTTTTTTATGTCTGATGAAGCGTTGCGAGTCAACGCGAAAGCGCTCACACCAGTTTCTGCAGTCTTCACTTTTAATAAAGTGGATTTATTTTATAAATTCGTGCTTCTTCATTCTACCAAGGAATTTTTGGAGATTTCCACAGCTCATGGTACAGACTAAGTAAACCAGTTGACATGGAACCTTTTCAGCTAAAACTCTGGCCATAAGGGCAAAAGTATATGTTTTAGAAAAGCTAGTCATGAAGTACATGTTTAGGAGAGGGTAGGAAGAAACCATAGTCTCTAGAAGTAAAGCAACCATGAGAAAAACGTGCAAACACCATACAGATAGTAACTAGAAATCAAGACTTGAACGCATGATCCTGCAGCTGTTAGGTAGAATTTTTTTTAAACACATTTATTAAATTCTCAGTTAAGACTTAGACACACACAGAATAGAAAATAAAACAAACCACATTAGGTTCATATGTGCATAGGTGTGTACTAGGCTAATGGCCCTGGAGCCTTTACAAGCTTAGCCCATAGGATTACCCTGGCATCGTGCCACCTGCATTTCTTATTTGCATACATTACATGGTACATATGTTTTCTTTCTGTATAACAAATGACATTCATTCCATTATTACATACGTTTCTCAATTCTTGCCTTCTCTTAAACCTCACTCCTCCTCCTGAGCATTATTCTGATTAAATTAATGAAAATAAAAAAACAAATATTCACTGTAAAGCAATGCATCTCCTCCTGCCACATGCCTTTCAGCTGTCCCTGGCTTTGTAGAATGTCCTTGATTTTGCTTCATATTTTTGCTATGTCCCTTGAAAAATGTTGACTACAGATAGCCAACAAACTCATCTGCTGTCTTATTGTTCAACATGAGCACATTTATGCAAATAAAACAAAAAGGAAACACGCTGCCAGGTAAAGCACTCTCCTCAGAAACAACAAATCAGCAGGAAAAAAGGGCAATGAGTGCACCATGAGCTGAAGTCAAAAGTAAAATGACAAGTAAATCCAAAAGGTCTTCTTTGTATTTAAAATCCTCGTTTATTACAAAAGATAAAACTGCAGGAGATAGCAAGTTGTAAGCGTTGTTACAACGCTTCATCAGACATAAAGAAAATGCTGAAACTTTCCTCTTATAAAGCATTAATTGTTATGATGTCATTAGTAATTGAAAGTTAAAATTTAAAGAAACAGACATACAAATAAAATATAAAATATAAAATGCATTCTGAGTTAAAACATTGTCTAGAGCAGAGAATATATTTTACATAAATGTATGTGTAGACATTAATGCTTCAGTGGCCTTGAAGCTAAGAAAGGCTTAAGAGTGAGCCTCTCATTAAGCCCAAACTTATGGGCTTGTAATTTGACAATCCACTTGCCTTCCCTTTCTTCAATTCTGTTCCTTATGTTACCTAATCTCCCATCAGTATGCACCAATTCAAGAACCTGGAATTTGAATGTGTGATCGTCACCTAACTCCACAGTGTGTTTAGCTAGGGCGTTCAGAATGTTACGTTTGGATATGGCATAGATATGCTCTCTGATACGTTCTCTTAGGGATCTGGTTGTCATGCCCACATAGAACTTCCTGCATACTTGGCACTCAGCTAAGTAAACCAAGTTGATAGACCTACAGCTCGCATGGTGCTTAAACATGTAGTTCCTGTGTGTTTCAGGATGTGTGTAGTTATTAGTATTGGCAACATATTTGCACTGGTTGCAAGATGAGCAAGCAAAAGTACCACATTGTGCCGTAGTACGCTCAGTGACATGAGGTTTATCATAACAAAGTAGCCTATTTAACGAAAGCATGTTTCTATAGGCTACTCGAGGTGTGCTATCAACCAAGGATCTGATATCATCATCTGTCATGAGAAGATTCCAATGTTTATTGAAAATCTTCAAAATGTGTTTGTTCTTGTTAGTGTAGGGAATTAGAATCCTATTGGGATTCGGCCTGGGTGTTCATGTGAAATTTGAACACTGGGATTTGTGTCTTTTGATGATGGGTGCGGCATCATTGCCTCTCTTAGTGTCACACTCAGAGATGGCTTCATGTACAGAGTTCTTGTTGTAGCCCCTAGATGTAAATTGGTTGGCTAAATCTGTTTTCTGTTGTTGGTATGCTATCTGTGTAGAAGTCAGTTTGGAAGCCCTCAAGGCTTGATTCTTAACAATATTTTTGTAGATGTGTTGGGGATGCATGCTTTCTCTATGTAGTAAGTTGTTCCTCCAGCAACTCTTCCTGAAAAGTTCAGTTTCAAAACCATAATTGTTCCTAGAGACACTCACATCTAGGAAGTCAATGCGGTCACTGGAGTAAGTATAGTCAAAACTCAAGAAATCAGTTGTGGCATTGAGATAGCTGATGAAATCAAAAGGTGCTCAACTGTTCCTCCCCAAAGAAAGAACACATCATCTACAAACCTGTTGTAGAATATCAATGACTTGACAAATTCAGAATTTTCGTTAAACACAAACAACTGTTCCCAATGTGCCAAGACTAAATTAGCGTAAGCGTTAGCACAAGGAGTGCCCATCGCTACACCTTTGACTTGTAGATGGTAGGTATTCCCATAACATAATACATTATTCTTGAGAATGATCTCAAGCAAAGACACACATCTGTCCACCATAAGAGGTGTGAGTTTGTTATGTGTAAGAATAGCTCTAATGTACTCCAAGCCAATGTCATTAGGAATTGAAGTAAACAAAGATTTAACATCTAAGGTTACTAGTATACACTTTTCATAAGGAGAAAAAGATTGATCAAAATCTGCTAGATTCTCCAAGAAGTTAGTGGTATCTTTCAGAATGTGCTTAACTTCTAAGACAATGGGTTTCAATATCTTGTCAAGATATATCGTGAGGGCTCTGTGAGCCAGCCTCGACTAGAAACTATTGGACGTAATGGTGGATCTGTAGCGTTCTTGTGTATTTTGGGTAGGCCCTAAAAGATGGTATCAGAGGTTTATCAACTAATAAATATGAATATAAATCATTATCAACTATATTGGTTAACATCAAATCATACAACATAGCATGAACATTCTTAATAAGATTATTCAAACTGTACCTAGGTAAAGGTAAATAAGTCTCACAGTCAGACAACATAGCATTCATTTTCTCATAATATATAGAACTATCCATAATAACGATAGCACCACCTTTATCTGCTTGTCTAATGGTGATAGCTTCATTACATCTCAAATTGTCCAAAGCTTGTTTTTCATCATATGATAGATTGACAAAGTTAGATTTGACTTTATTGTCATTGCAGAGTTTAAATAAGTCATCTTCCACAGCTTGTTCAAAAGCATCCAAAAGTGGATGTTGCTGTGGAACAAACGTGGATGGCTTCCTGAATAAAGTATGATTGTTAGCAGACTGCTGATCCTGCTTACCATATAACAGTTTGAGAGTTAAAGTTCTTGTAAACATCTTGACATCCACTATGATGTCAGTGATTTCATTACTGTGTGAAGGAATGAAACCTAGCCCCTTGTTAAGAACCGATAGTTCGAATACATTCAAATCATATTGGGATATGTTTACTACTAAATTGTCTGAGTTCAAAGCCTCAGAAAGTAAAACATGAGTATTTACTTTTTCGGTCGCCATACCTTTTTTGCAAACGGCGTGTTGTCTTCCGTGAACTTCCTTTTGTTTGTTTGCATGGACGGGGACCAAGTTCTCTTTTCCTGTGGTCGATAGGGTAAAGGAAAAGAAGGGAGACCCTCTCCTAATGCGAACAGCTCGTCCTCTGCTGGAATTACAAAGGAATCAATGCACAGCTGTTTGTTGCTCATTTCGCTCACTTTCGGTCTCACAGAATCAGCCTTCTCAGAGTGAGGTACTATGTCTGAAACGGAATCTATGTGTACTTGTGCCTGTGTTGTTACGACATGAGAATGTGGTGTAGTTGTCTTGTCAGGCTCCTCAGTAGCGTTGATGAGTACTTCCGTTGTAGCGGCCACTGTGGGATCCTTATTTGATGGTTCATCTCGTGACGTCAACGAAATGGGAGTGGTTGAGCGTGTGACACGTTGATCATTGTTGGCAACAGAGGGTTTGCGCGTATTATTCAAAGATTTATATGCATTGTTGGATCTCATATCACTATTCTCCTTAGGCCAAGAGAAAACTTGTGACTTACTGAAGTCAAGAAAATCCCTTTGCAGCTTGCGCTTTTGTCACGCAAGCATTTGATGTCAAGAGAAGTTAACATATTCTTCAAATCCTCGAAAGTACAGTGTTAGATTGCTCAACGGCAATAAGCCAACCAACTCTGTGTAGATAGTTAGAATGTCATTTTTCAGTTCAGTGATAGAAATATCATAATGCTCAATCAAAATAAGCAAATAGGAGAAGCTAGTGTCAATATTACATTTTTGCCACTTAGCCAAAAGACTTGGTTGTGAATCGAGAAGGTCGGCATTTTAAGGATTCTTAGACCTCATGGCACCAATTTAAACTTTAAGCATGCTTCCATGTGAAGTTTCTGCCACTGTATAGTGCGCAGTTTGTGGAGCTTGTTCTCCAAGTTCCTTGTTATCATAGTAATTTCCATATTATTCTTAAACGAGTGTGCATCATCTCCTGAAGCATTTAAGTCAGAGGTAGTCAGTTTGAGTAATGGGTTGATGTTAAAATCAACTAGTCCATCCAAATCAAACAGTCTATCAGCTACTTGGTTGGATAAAGGTGAGTTGGATTTAGCAGCCATGTCCAAGCAGTGTTGTACAAGTAAAGCAGTATAAAACAAAAAGGAAACACACTGCCAGGTAAAGCACTCTCCTCAGAAACAACAAATCAGCAGGAGAAAAAGGCAATGAGTGCACCATGAGCTGAAGTCAAAGTAAAATGACAAGTAAATCCAAAGGTCTTCTTTGTATTTAAAATCCTCGTTTATTACAAAGATAAAACTGCAGGAGATAGCAAGTTGTAAGCGCTTTCGTTGTTACCCAACGCTTCATCAGACATAAAGAAAATGCTGAAACTTTCCTCTTATAAAGCATTAATTGTTATGATGTCATTAGTAATTGAAAGTTAAAATTTAAAGAAACAGACATACAAACATAAAATATAAAATGCATTCTGAGTTAAAACATTGTCTAGAGCAGAGAATATATTTTACATAAATGTATGTGTAGACATTAATGCTTCAGTGGCCTTGAAGCTAAGAAAGGCTTAAGAGTGAGCCTCTCATTAAGCCCAAACTTATGGGCTTGTAATTTGACAATCCACTTGCCTTCCCTTTCTTCAATTCTGTTCCTTATGTTACCTAATCTCCCATCAGTATGCACCAATTCAAGAACCTGGAATTTGAATGTGTGATCGTCACCTAACTCCACAGTGTGTTTAGCTAGAGTTCAGAATGTTACGTTTGGATATGGCATAGATATGCTCTCTGATCGTTCTCTTAGGGATCTGGTTGTCATGCCCACATAGAACTTCCTGCATACTTGGCACTCAGCTAAGTAAACCAAGTTGATAGACCTACATGGTGCTTAAACATGTAGTTCCTGTGTGTTTCAGGATGTGTGTAGTTATTAGTATTGGCAACATATTTGCACTGGTTGCAAGATGAGCAAGCAAAAGTACCACATTGTGCAGTGACGCTCAGTGACATGAGGTTTATCATAACAAAGTAGCCTATTTAGCAGCATGTTTCTATAGGCTACTAGAGTGTGCTATCAACTAAGGATCTGATATCATCATCTATCATGAGAAGATTCCAATGTTTATTGAAAATCTTCAAAATGTGTTTGTTCTTGTTAGTGTAGGGGATTAGAATCCTATTGGGATTGCCTGGGTCGTGTCAAATTTGAACACTGGGATTTGTGTCTTTTGATGATGGGTGCGGCATCATTGCCTCTCTTAGTGTCACACTCAGAGATGGCTTCATGTACAGAGTTCTTGTTGTAGCCCCTAGATATAAATTGGTTGGCTAAATCTGTTTTCTGTTGTTGGTATGCTATCTGTGTAGACGTCAGTTTGGAAGCCCTCAAGGCTTGATTCTTAACAATATTTTTGTAGATGTGTTGGGGATGCATGCTTTCTCTATGTAGTAAGTTGTTCCTCCAGCAACTCTTCCTGAAAAGTTCAGTTTCAAAACCATAATTGTTCCTAGAGACACTCACATCTAGGAAGTCAATGCGGTCACTGGAGGTAAGTATAGTCAAAACTATAAAGTGAAACTGAACTTTTCAGGAAGAGTTGCTGGAGGAACAACTTACTACATAGAGAAAGCATGCATCCCCAACACATCTACAAAAATATTGTTAAGAATCAAGCCTTGAGGGCTTCCAAACTGACGTCTACACAGATAGCATACCAACCACAGAAAACAGATTTAGCCAACCAATTTATATCTAGGGGCTACAACAAGAACTCTGTACATGAAGCCATCTCTGAGTGTGACACTAAGAGAGGCAATGATGCCGCACCCATCATCAAAAGACACAAATCCCAGTGTTCAAATTTCACACGAACACCCAGGCCGAATCCCAATAGGATTCTAATTCCCTACACTAACAAGAACAAACACATTTTGAAGATTTTCAATAAACATTGGAATCTTCTCATGATAGATGATGATATCAGATCCTTAGTTGATAGCACACCTCGAGTAGCCTATAGAAACATGCTTTCGTTAAATAGGCTACTTTGTTATGATAAACCTCATGTCACTGAGCGTACTACGGCACAATGTGGTACTTTTGCTTGCTCATCTTGCAACCAGTGCAAATATGTTGCCAATACTAATAACTACACACATCCTGAAACACACAGGAACTACATGTTTAAGCACCATGCGAGCTGTAGGTCTATCAACTTGGTTTACTTAGCTGAGTGCCAAGTATGCAGGAAGTTCTATGTGGGCATGACAACCAGATCCCTAAGAGAACGTATCAGAGAGCATATCTATGCCATATCCAAACGTAACATTCTGAACGCCCTAGCTAAACACACTGTGGAGTTAGGTGACGATCACACATTCAAATTCCAGGTTCTTGAATTGGTGCATACTGATGGGAGATTAGGTAACATAAGGAACAGAATTGAAGAAAGGGAAGGCAAGTGGATTGTCAAATTACAAGCCCATAAGTTTGGGCTTAATGAGAGGCTCACTCTTAAGCCTTTCTTAGCTTCAAGGCCACTGAAGCATTAATGTCTACACATACATTTATGTAAAATATATTCTCTGCTCTAGACAATGTTTTAACTCAGAATGCATTTTATATTTTATATTTTATGTTTGTATGTCTGTTTCTTTAAATTTTAACTTTCAATTACTAATGACATCATAACAATTAATGCTTTATAAGAGGAAAGTTTCAGCATTTTCTTTATGTCTGATGAAGCGTTGGGTAACAACGCGAAAGCGCTTACAACTTGCTATCTCCTGCAGTTTTATCTTTTGTAATAAACGAGGATTTTAAATACAAAGAAGACCTTTTGGATTTACTTGTCATTTTACTTTTGACTTCAGCTCATGGTGCACTCATTGCCTTTTTTCCTGCTGACATTTATGCAAATGCTCATGCCTTATTAATATATTAAGTGAATTAGGGTAAAACTTAAAAATTTCCCTGATTTTGCATCTCTCTCACCCCATTGTTGACTTTGTCCAGAATTCTTAGCCAAGAAGTTAAGAAGTATGGGTACACACACACACACACACACACACACACACACACACACACAATCTGTCACTCTGTCCCTCTCTGTTTTATATTTTCCCAATTGCATTGTTTTAAGTGAGTGGATTCAGAGGGGGAAAGTAAAATGTTAGCTTATTGTAACTGCTGTTGCAGTTACTTTTATTTTTCTTTTTTTAACTGATGATAGCCAAGCAATCCTGTTAATCGAGTGAGAATGGTATAGGGGCCATTTTCATTGTGGCTGAATACTCTGCCATGAAGTCCGTGGACTTGTTGCTGGCCTCTCCACATACCTTAGCACCCTGTTGAAGAACATGTAACTTCCAGTAGGGTATAGTGCTTAAGCTGCACCCATTTTCTAATGTAAATTAAAAGAACCAAGGGATGGAATGGATTAGTAGACTACAAGGTCTGAGGATGAGTGGGAAAAATGGACCTGGGGGAGGAAAGATTCACATATTCCTGTATGTTACAGTTGAAGGAATAAAGCCAAAGAAAACTGTTGTAAAACATATGTACTGAATGTCAGAGTGCTACGAACAGTAGAAGAGCTTAGTTGGTAACAGGGTAATAAGTATTGAGACTGAATGCTTTTAGGAGAAAGCAACAAAAGTTAGAGGTACATGAATATGAAAAGATGCCATTTTTTGACAGGTAGTGGAAATGAGTGAGAATACTGTACATTTATTACTGTACGTTTGACAGTACCCTCCATGGATTGAAGTTGAGTATAGGGAAATTAGGATAACAACCTTTTGAATGTGAACATTCCGTAAAAAGTAGTGGTTAGCTTAAAATGCCCTGCTTATGAAAGTGAAGTTGAAACCAGCCTTAGAGAGTCACAGAAGGAGAAAGATTACCATATTTCTACCGAAAAATCAGTTGAAAAGCCCTTTTCCAGGTCACTGCCAATGTCGAGGGCATGTATGTGTATGTCAAATGATGTTACATTTCAAGATTCTAGCTCTGAAAGAGCTTTCTTTAAACTGAGAGTGCTTTACTGACTAGAAAGTAGTGCCTGATATTAAAAGATAATTAATACTTCAAGGTAGACTGAAAACCGTTAAAAGTACTGGTTTAAAACAATTATTTTAAATTCAGTTTTTTCAGTAGGAGCCCTGCTGAGCAGGGAGTTAGAATGCATGCATGCATTGATTAGCAGAGCAGATACCAGAAACTGTTTTTAAGTAACACATCTTGGAAGCAGTACATGATTCATCATAACAGGTTACTGATGTGTTTGGTTTCCACTCACAGCTACACAAACCTGTGACCTTGCCCTTTAAGTATGTCCTAGTTTGAGTTTATTTAAAGGAGGACAGTGAGTGGGAAGCAATTCAGTGTGGGTTCCCCTGTTCTTTCTCTTTGTTTATATGAACTTTACAATAAGTCTGTATATTACTGTAAAAGGGATATCTGGCTTTCTATACAAAGGAAGCTTATGGAGGTAAGATTGGAAAGATGGCCAAAGAGCTTGTGTGTATAGGTTTCGTAAATCTAATCATAGGAGTTATGCTGCTGTGTTCTGTAGCATAGCAAAAATATGGTATGTTACAGTATAGCAAAACAGACTTGCTTGTTGGACAATAACAAACTGTCATGTTTTTTTTTTAATCTCAGCAAAGTAACAATTCAGAATTATTATTGAGATAATGGATCTGCTAGAGACCAGTCCCCCTAGAGAAGTGACAAAATGCATTGTCAGGATGGCCAGGTCCAGTGTTATGAGACGGTTATTAGGGAGGCAGACAAGTCCCTGTGGATGCTGTTTGACTTTACTTATTTAAGGCTTTTGACTTGGTTCTCCATCACAGGCTCCCTGTAGTGTTAAGGATATGTTGACTGGACATTGCTCTGTAAAAATGAATTTAGGGTAGGATCCAGGGGAGATGGTAGTCATAGTCTGCTGTGAGGTGAGGAAGAACAATTGAAAGATGTTGCACAAGGATCATGCCTAAGGCCAGTCTGTCTTTAATTAATTAATTTCTGACTGCACACTGGACATGGACAACTGGCAAGACTGTCCGCTGATGACACTAGACTGAGAGAAAGTATCAAGTGACTTGTAAAGGAATCTGAAAAATCTGATGCATTGTCTGAGAAGTGTCAGAAGTCTGTGAAAAAAATTGCTTATAGGTACAGAGGTAATGCACACACTTTGTATGGGGGGGGGGCTCAAGAATATAGAGTAAGGGAAGAACTTAGTAGAACTGGAGGTATAGTCAGGCTCAGTATGAAAGTGCAGTATAAGGAGGAAGCCAGATGCTAGGATATACTTGCGGATATAGTATCCAGGAGATAGGAAGGTTATTTTGCCCTTCTTTTAGGCCCTTATGGATACTGTCCTATACATCTTGGCAACTAAAGAAAGTCACAGTGCTGGAGAGGATCCAAAGCGGTGTAGTCAGAATGGTGAGGGAGGCAGAGAAAGTATTGTGTGAAGTGAAGCTTGGGTAAGAAGACCTTGTTTCACGATAAGATGGGTTAACTTTGACATATAGTTAACTGATATACCAGTGTAGCTGATCACAGAAGCCCTCCTCCCCTATAAATGTCTACAAATCACAACTTGTTGGATGATAATTTAAAGCATTTATGTAGAGTGTTATGTCCCTCTTCTGCCTTGCATCTAGTAGACTCTGTTCCTCCACTTCCAGTCTCCAAATATTCTCTCTCCAAGATCACTCCATTACAAAGAAAAGGAGAATAATAAATATTCCCTCTTATCTAAGTTGGTGTGATATCAGTAGTAGTCCTCCTCTCTGAGTTAATATGATCATGAAGATAGTATAGTTAGAGATTGAGTGAGGAGTCCATCCCCATACTTTTTCCAAAAAATAAATTACATTTGTTAAAAATTTGAAGATGTGCACCATGCTGCATTAGGCTTGTACACGATAGACCCAGAGTGCTATCCTGTTCTTTAGTAAGTTGAAGTAGACACAAACATGGTGGGATGCAGAGATGGGAACATGGGAACAATAATTGGCAAGCAATCACCATAGGTATATAGGTAAGTACTAGGCTAGCTTTCCTTGCAGACCATTTTAAGCCTAGCCAAATTCCATTTCAAAGGTAAGAATCAAACTCTGTATCTTGTGACTGTGAAGGAAATACCTTAACCATTATACCAACCCCCAAAGAGCCCTAGCCATACACACAGTAAAGTAGACTCCTAAAAGTTCTTGCTGCCCTTTACAACTTCATCAAGTCAGGGCCTTGGCTTTAACAATTGGCTAAGCAGTTGGTATAATTCTCTGGGGGGATCAAGTACGCGTCAGCCTGGAAGTTGACACGTACTTGTGGCTGCTGCTGTTGTGAAACTACTTTAAAAATTCTTCATTTAGGATGAACAGTGTTGCATTAGTTTTGTTCTTTTGCCCTTATTTTTTGCAGTTTCTTTTAGTTTACAATTATTTTGCTTTACATTCCTTTTTTTTCTTGGAGTTATTTTCTGTTCACTGCTCTTGACTGCTAAGAGATTAAGTCTTTGTGATCTGTGAGGGGAGCTGAGAAGTAGCTTTGTTATATCCATTTGATTTATAATTTCAGCAAAACCACAAAACAAACTGTGTTCAACTACTCCTTTACCAAGTTTGTTAAACTCTTGATTTCTAGCCATATAAATATATTCTGTACTTGCATATTATAACCACCAGATTTTAACCACTGTGTGACTTGACGTTAGGATGGTAGAAACTGACATCAGGTACTCCTTATCCTTGATTGGTGTGTAGCAGCCCTCTGAAATGAACATCGGGTTAAAGATTTTTTTTTTTACTGTCAAACTTTGTGTTATCCTAGGTTTTACTTCATGCCTGGCTGCAGTTGTTCACAGAAGCGGGATTGCTTTTCTGTTTACAGAATGAGCCAAGTGGGGTACAGAGTCAGACTTTCCCAGTGTTGCCATATTTTTACTGTTTATCAGGAAGGTGAAAGCGGCATTTGCAGCTGTACTTAATCGGGATAAGGTGAAATGCACATTTTGCTTATTTTGTCCAACACGTTACTGTTATTCCCCCAAACTAATCCTATTTTTATCTGTTCTTGTTTTACTCCCTTTTGTCCATGGCAGATACCTTGACTGTTGTCTTAAGATGTACAGAATCATACTGTACCAAAAATATGTGGTCATGTTAATCATTAGCAGAATGACAACATTACAGTGAACAAGGGAAAAAAGAAAACTTCATTTATTTATTTGGTTATTTATTTATTTGACATTTCTTTACCATGAATATCCAACTAGGCAATATTCCTTTGTCAGCAAAGAGCCATGGAGAAAAGTGACAATTTTATTTATTTAGCATTTGCTGACTGGGAAAGTCCGACTAGGACAGAGCCTATTTTCAGCAGAGGACTGGGGAAAGACGCTCCACACGCATGTTTTTAGAATATGAGATGCATTTCACAGATTTTTTTTTCTGTGAAAGTTTCACTGTTATCTAATGAAATTTTATTTTAAGGCTTCCTCAACTTGTTTACAGATGCAGGATTTCTTTTCTGTTTAGAAAATGAGCCAAATGTGAAGTCACAGAGTTGTTTAGAATCTGGTTGCAATAATATGTAAATACCACATATTCCTTTCAAACCTTTCTCTGTGATCAAAGTTTTTTTTTAAATCAAAGATTGAGACGTTAACCACTAGGTTTTGCCATTCATTGGTATGTCTTTAAAATATATCATTAATTCTAAAACAGTTAGTTAATAACACCAAAAAATGTTATCCCTTGAACTGTTAAAGTTGAGCATTGACCACCTTTGATTGGCGATTCAAATATTGCTGTTAATAGTCAGCTGTTATGCACTTTTTGACTTTTCAGTGCTTAAAGATGAAACGATGCTTCCCTTAATTAAAAAAAATGTAAGACCCGGGATGTTTAATAAAAGTATGGAATCTTAAACATTTGCTTCCTACTCTTAACCTCAGATCTGCTGCTCTTGCAAAATATTTTCCAGTAGTATACATTGAGAAAAAGCTTCAAAAATTAAGTGCATGGAAGTCTAATCTCCCATGAAGACAAACAATGTTTATTTTATACAATACTGTAATTAATTTTTTATACTCTGGCATTTAACATTTCAAATGTTTGGTTCAGTTTACTAAAGAATGAAGATCTAAATCCTTAATGGGAACTTACTTGGGAAATTTCATATAAATATTTTCCATTTCCTAAGTTCATCTGTCAATAGTTTATGATAAACCATAGCATCTATGTTACGTTTCATAAAATAGCATTTTCAGGCTTACCACTTTCTCTCTCTCTCTGTTATAATTTCTGTTCTATCACTAAAACTGACTGTTTTCATTTATTCTGGGGCAGCTCCACAATAAAGCCAGTTTGGTCCAATCTTTTAAATGATTTAACAAGAATTGGAGTTCTCTAGTCATACTGGATATGGTATTATTGCATCCTTAATGCACACATTCAGAAATTTAGCTATGAAAACAATGTCTTTATTCATATTCTGTGTATTTAGGTTACATTTTACACAGTCAAAGCTGGTTAGATCTAAGAAATATGATGTCCTTAAAACTTGGAATACCTTTGTTTTGAGTGCTCTGGTGCCTTGGAAGTTCTCATAAATTCTCAAGATAAAATACTAAACAAGAAGAGGCACAGCTGCAGACTGGAAAAGAGAAAATCAGGGAGTATTTCACGTGTATGCACACGTTTAAAAATATTGTTGTTAAGCAACTGTTTTTGACAACTCCAGAGCTGAAAAACTGTTAGCACAATGACTTAGGCAACAGAAAGTAGAAAGGGTTGTTGCAAAACTTAGAGACCCCATAACAAGAAAAAAATATGCAGAGATCACATAGAGGTATTAAGAGATATTTTGGAAAATTTATGAAAATTTGTATTAAGCAGAGAAATGTGGAAATCAAGAAGGAGCACAAACGTAAATATTTATAGTAGACTTAATTATGCCGAGGGTAGAGGTGGGTGAGGATCAACAAATAAAAGTTGAGGTAGGAAGAGATGAGATAAAAACGGTGATGTATAATCAATCTGCAGGAACATCTTCAGGAGTAGATGGTATTCCTGTGGAAGTTTGGAAGCTAGGAGGGAAAAAGTGATGAAGATCTGAAAGGTTTTGTTTAACAGTATTTTAAAAGGAGGAGAAGCACCAATGTCTTGGATAAAAGCTGTGGTTGGCTGTATTACCCAAAGAAGGTAAAGATCCTTCTGACCCATATAGGCCCATTTCAATTTTAAACCTTGATTATAAAGTATTGATAGCGATACTGCCTAGGAGAATGGCAATGGTTTTGCCATAATTGATATGGATCATGGATCAATGTGGTTTTGTTGAGGAGAGGCAAACATTTCTCAGCATTAATAGAACAATGAAGATCCAGAGGGGAAGCAGAATGTTAGAAAATACTTCTGCTGTTGGTGGTCTTGAAGCAGAGAAAGCTTTGATAAAGTAAGCTGGGATTTTATGAATATGGCAAGGGAAGCATTTGCATTACCTGAAACAGTAGTAAGGTTAATTAAGAAGATATATGAGGGATCAGAGGCAAAATTAAAGTGGAAGGGTTCCTTTCTGATAAGTTGTGTCTGAACAGAGGAACCAGGCAGAGGTGTCCTCTTTCCCATTCATTTGCTTTATATTTAGAGCCATTGGTAAAGAAAATGAGGGGCTTAGAAATTCAAGGATATAACTTGTATGGTAGTCAGGAAAAGTTGGCTTTATTTGCAGACTATATTATTTTTGTACCTGATAAAACGAAAAAAGGACATCTCAGTGTTGTGTAACATTTTGAGACAGTTTCAAGCCTTTTGAGGATATAAAATTAATGAAGATAAAGCAAATGCTGTAAATTTTCTACCCACATTTGTTTTTTCAGCAATAAGCAAATTTATAGAGAGACAATAAATGAAGTATTTAGGAGTTTGCAATAAAAAGGATTCTGTAATAGCAGCTTAAGGATATGTGGAAAGAGACTAAAAAGAAAATGCAAAAACTGAAGACTCTTGTCCATGGCTGTGGATAGCGAGATACAAGCAGTGTAAATGTTTTCCCTTTAGTTTTTTATACAATTCAAGTATATTTTTATCAACCAGAGAAGAAGCTGTGGACAATAGTAAAGAATGATGGAATTTTTCTGGGAGGGGAAGAGGTCAAGTGGCATAAGTTTCTTACAGTAGAACAAGGCAGCTTAAGATTTCCTAATTTGAAGGCATATTTTAGAGCTACACAATTAAGGCTTATATTACATAACACTAGCTGAAAGCTCTAATTAAAAATGGGAAGGGATGATGAAATGGAGAGGATTCAAGAATAAGGCGAGAGTGGGATTTTGGATGCAGATCCTTAAGGAGAATAGCAATAGTCATACAGAATATGACAGAAAAAGTCAGACGTCTGATAAAACTAATGAGCACTGTAATTAGGATTATCCATGTGATATAACAGAAGTAAACAGGCTATATTATTGTGCAGCTAAATTAATAACTGATAATGTTCTACCACGAGAACACAGGGTAGTGAGGAAAAGGAAGGGGAGAAATCGAATACCATCATGGAAATATCAAATAGAGAAAATTATAAAGCAATTAAGACAAGAAGTATTACTGTTAGAAGACTATAGAAGAGAAAATAGATCAACAAAAATATTAAAAAAGTTGAATGTGATAAAAGCAATGAGCAATATTAGAACAGACCATGCACATGCAAATTACAAACTAAAAATTTCAGCACAGGGGGAAAAACTTAGAAGATACAAAGATAAATTTAAAGGAAAAGTGCAAATTAAGCAATGTATTGATCACCCAAAAAGGTCTTATAGAGAGCTGGGAAATAAGGTAAAAGGAATTAAATGACCACCAAAAAAAGAAGAAATAGATACAATTTGGAGCAGTATCGATTAAGATTCTGTGGAACATAACATATGCTAAATGGATAGAAAAAGTAAAAGAAAGAATAAGAAGTTTAAAGGTACAGGATATGAAATGGAATGAAGTAAAAGCTATAGAGACTGAAACAAAGTTAAGCCTCTATTTGGAAAACCCCATGCCCTGATGCAGTACCTAACTTCTGGTTAAAAGTATTAACATCTTTGCATGAAGATTTAGCCATGAGTAAGAACTATTTATATGCGCTCCCAGAACAAACATCAACCTGGCTAACATCAGGAAAAACAATACTCCTACTTAAGAGTGAACCTACAAGCTACCTTAAAAATTATAGACCAATAACTTGCCTTCCGACAACGTATAAACTATACACGGGGAATTGATGCCAACAGACTTTATAGTCCTTTAGAAGAAAACTCAATTATGGCAGTAGAACAAAAGGGCAATAAAAGAAAGTCATATGGAACAGCGGATCATTTGTTGTTAAAGCTGTAGTGGCAAACTGTACAAAGGGGAAGAATCTAAGTATGTCGTGGATTGACTACAAAAAATCATTTGATAGTGTCCCTCATTCATGGATAAAAGGATAAAAATGTACAAGATACACCCCATACTGATTAACTACAGTACAGTGACCGTGAAACAGTTGCAGACCACTTTGCAATTAAACCTTGATAAAAGGACAAATTGTTATCCCCGGGATAAAAATTCAAAGGGGGATATTCCAGGGTGACTCTCTGTCACTGTTGCTATTCTGCCTTGCCGTGAATCCATTAAGCTGTTTACTCAACAGCCTAAGTCATGGCTATAATCTGGCTCCTAGAAAACAACAAAGTGTAAAGAACTTCTCACCTTCTCTTTGTCGATGATTTAAAACTGTACAGCTCGTCAGATGAGGAACTAAAAGCACAACTGCAAGTTGTCAAAACTTTCAGATGATATAAGAATTGTCATTTGGTCTTGATAAATTTGCAAAAGCAACCTTTAAAGCAGGAAAACTGCAACTCCAGAAAAACATCAGTTTGGGACAAGAATGTGATATAAAAGAACTTGAGCAAGAAGAAGTGTATAAATATTTGGGAACTGATGAAGGCTCAGTAATAAAACATGAACAAATGCAAATAAAACTTAGTAAGGAATACTTCAGAAGACTTAAGATTAGAGGATGTTTCATGCTCACCAAATGATTTATAAAAATCAGTGCATATCAAGATTATATATTCCCAATTCTGAAGGAGGGATGGGCCTCCTTGAAATTAATTATATATATATATATATATATATATATATATATATATATATATATAGATCTGCAATTGTGGGACTCCACACATATCTGCTGACCTCACAAGATCCAAACATAGTGTAAGTTTTGAAACACGAGGAGAAAAAATTTAAGATGACTTCTCTGATTATACTAGCAGAAGCTTATTGGCATCAAGCAGGAATGGAAATCAAACCAGAAGTAGATAAAAATCAGGCAGCAACTGAATGTGTTAAAAAACAAAAGAAAGAGTATAAGGTGAAGGATCAGATGAGAAGGCAAGAAATGTAGAAGAAGCATACATTTAGTTGCAAGTTTAGAAAACTTCTGGAAGAACCTCATGTTGATTAGGAATGAACACAGGATTGGTTAAAGAGAGGTGAATTCAAACCAAGAGATGAAAGGTTAATATTGGCAGCCCAAGATAGTGGGCTGCGTACTCATTGGTTATAAAGTCCATTGAACATGTGGGAGAAACGGACAAATGTAGGTTTTGTAAAACTGAATCGAAAACAGTTGTACACCTCGTTTCTGGTTGCGACATGCTAGTGGCATAAGGACTGTATACTAAAAGGCATAATAATGTGACGAGACTGTTGCACTGTGGATTGTGCAAACATTATGTGATTGAATTGGCCAATAAACACTGGAAACATGAGCCACAAAGCATAATAGAAAACGAAGAAGTCTACATCACGTGGGATCATCCATTACCAACAGTTCAAAAGATAGATGCTAGAAAACCAGATGTAGTGGTCCAAGAACAGAAGACGGGAGTAGCATTGATCATTGAAATTGCCACACCCAGTGACCACAGTGTCTTGCATGCAGAGAGACAAAGTCATAAAATATCAAGATCTGCAGTTAGAAATGAGAGCAATGTAGAAGAAAGATACACAGTTCCAGTAGTAGTAGGAGCAACGGGCCTTATAAAAAAGAGTTTACAGCTGTATTTAGCTATGTTACAAATACATGTAACTCCATACGAACTGCAGAAGTAGACATTACTGGGCATTTTGCTGGTGCTGCAAAGAGCACTACTGGCTGACATCAAAGATTGAAACAATACTGATTTCATGAACTTTAATCATACTTTGATTTAGGAATGGGGTCAATTCCCATCATGGTATTAGAAACCCAAAAGACTTTAAATTAGAGAAATTAAAAAAAAAATATATATATATATATATATGTATATATATATATATATATATATATATATATATACACACACATTATATTCATAAAGTAGCAAGAGGTATTCTAAAACTCTGCCACCATGAGAAAGGAGATTTTGCCGATGAGGATGACTGCAATTTGGAGTGTGGAGAATAGGAAAGGGGGGGGGTGGAATTTACTGGAGAAAACTGACAGAGGAATTGAGGTATTGGGAGCAAATAACTAGAGAGAGGAGGAGACATTTGTTCTGCAGGCTAAAGACTGCCTTCCCTATCCGGGATTGCTATCAGAGTATAGGTAAAGAGAAAGTGATAAGTTAATCTTAAGTGAAAGACCTCCTCAGGTAGAGGTTTTAGTTGAATCTAGAACAGATGCTGCTGTTAAAAGGATAATTGGTAGGACATATAAAATATTGCACTATAACTGTAAGAATCATGCTGAGGAGGTTAGAAAAGATTGGGAAGAGAGACTGGATAAGCAATTCACAAGGAAACAGTGGGGGGACATATGTATTGCTCCCAAATATGCAATAATTTTAGAAGATTTAAAAGCAGACTCCAAACATTTTTTTCATTAATTAGATCCCAAATGTTTGAGGTGTGATGGGGAAGAACGAGGTAATTGGGAACATGTGTTTCCGGGATGTAATGAATCGGTAGAATTTAAAAATTCCCTACATAGTATTCTGCCAAAAATATTGGGAGAGCAAATGGGTGTAACTAGGAATATTAATTTTTTGAATTGGGATACAGGATCTGGATTGCCTAGACATAGCCTTAAGTTTAATTGTGGTGGCTGCCAAAAAAAGCAATTATTAGAAAATGGAAATCAGAGTCTAAACCAACAGTATTTGAGTTATTGAATGTTGAAATAAAAAAACTAGAAGTGGGATCTTTACAAAAGTGTAGGAACAACCTACATAAAATAAAAATCTAAATTATGGGAACAGTACTGGCAGAATAATGTTTTGGAGGAGGAGTGAAGTTTAAGGGAAGGCAGGAACTGAGTAATTTATGCAGTGTTGTAGGGTTGATGAAACTTGTACAAAAGAGTGTACATGATGTGTAATGTTTATAGCTGAGAACATTTTAATATGGTTTGTTTTCTTTTATATAAATGTATGTTTGCCTCTGTCTCGAGTGACAATTCAGTAAAGGTAAAAGAATGAAACTGCATCTAATTATAACTTTGTATTTAGATTTTTGTTTGTGGGCAGTGCCTTTTTTGTCTTGAGATCATTCTACTTGCATTTGGTTATTATATGTAGCTAACGTTGCACGTTCCCAAAATAAATATTTGTTTTAGTATAATTATTCTTCACTGTTTGTTTGCATGATTTGTCTCAAAATGTCAATAAAATATGCTTAAAAGATAAATAGTAAAAACAAGGAGCCATGTTGGGATTGAGCTGTAAAGAACAACAGAGCAAGTAGGCTGAGGAGTACCTTCAACTTAAGGGATTTCAGTTCACCATCAACTTTAGGAAACACTCTTCTCTGAGAAGGGTGTATGTATATATATAGAGAGAGAAGCCAAAGTAGTCGAGGCATTCAAAAAAGGATGCCATTTCAAAAATTGACAGTTGAAATGTCAACTGATTGTCAACTGTCATCTGTGCAGCAGAAAATAGTTTTCAACACTAGAATCTTTCAGTGTATTCTTCAGATCACACACCATAAGGAAAATATATTCCCTTTCCCCCTGAAGGTTTGTGACCTTGTAATTAGTACATATAAATACATAGGTCCCTTGAAGAAAAAAGATGCTGCTTTTTGTATGGGTTGCATTACAAAGTTTAGGATTCTAATTATCAAGCTCATTTTATTGACCATTCTGAAGGCAGTTGTATAATTTGTTGATTTTGGAGTCCTGACTGCAAAGCAACCTCCCCGGATTTGATTAGGACTGCAGTTTGGAAGGACAGCTGTTGACGGGAATTTGGATGTGCAGTCCACGATGAATATGGGATAATTTGCTACACTACTGCTTCCTGGTAATGAGGTGGAATAGCAGCAGAGAGGGAAATGTGAAAGGAGGGGTACCCTAACCAAGCAGCAAGATGGGATTGTGTGTGTGTGTGTGTGTGTGTGTGTGTAATAGCAGCACAGAATTTCCCGCCATAAAGCACCTCATCTGAATAGATTATGATCTGCACTTGGCTAGATCTTGCTTCCATTGTGGCAAGTTAATAGAATGTGCAATGAAATGCTGGTTGGTCGACAAGACAGAAGAAAAATATATTCTTAAAAAAAGTTTAGGATATCTGGATTGAGGGAAGTGAAAGAAGAGGAGCAGCTGCCTTCTGTTAACTGCAGTTTGTATTATAAAATAACTATTGACAGGGAAATGTGCTTTAATGGTGATCTACACCTAATGATCTTAAAGTTAAAATCCCCTTCCCTTGGGGGACATTAGTACTCCCAACAATTTGATGTCTGTAAGTAAATGAAATTCTTCGTCATAGAGAACCCACTAAGCCAGACATAGTTTACTATGTACACATCTGTAACTAAATGAATATCAACCTTTATACTCTAACTTTGCAGTGTAAGGAAGATGGCTAGCTTTCAGAATTTTCTTGATAAACTTTTCTTGGATACCTTCCACAGTTAACATATCAGATGTACCAAATGTACAAAAATGTTAATTGTATTCGGTCACTGGCCATACGTATGACACATGCAATTTAACCAAAAAAGAGGAGTCTTGTGAGCTAAAATTAACCTTACAGTATTGCTAACTTTAGATTTTACCTCTTCCTGATGTATTAATTTGAAATTATTACACACTACAATTTCTAAGTCTTTATAACTCTGGAGTTCCTTGGTAACTGCAATTTCCATAGTTATAACAGTTCTCAAAGATGGTTTACCAAATGTCAAAATGTCTCATTTATCTTCTTATGTAACCTAACAATTTTACCAAGATAAGTATTAAGTTTATCTATATTATCAAGGAGCATCACAAGGGCTCTAACTTTGATTTCAGAATGGTTGTGCTTGCCAGTAGGACTATGTTACTGGGAAGCCTGAAAAAAAAATGTGTTAAACAAAAGTGTAACCATTACAAATCCTTGTAGAACTCCTTCCTGAACTGGTTCCCAATATGAATAGTACTTGTTAATCTTAATCCTGTAATATCTACCCAATAACTAGTTTTGTACCCACATAATGATACATGGGACAACAGAAATATGTGATGTAGCTTGAATGATCCCATAGACTGGGATGGTGTCAGTCGTTTTATAAATTCAAACAGGACACAATGCCCCCAAGACCAAAATCCAGTGCGTTACTGATAGGCTCATAGAATTCCACTAAATAAGTAAAAGTGGAACTGTTCTTAGTAAATCCGTGCTGAAAAATATCCAGAACTGAGCCTGCTTTTCTATTGCCCAAAACAGTAGTTAAAAAAGACCTCTTTTGAAGCATTTTCTACCAAATGAGAGTAAATTAATAGGTCTGTAATTATTAAGCTTGTGAATTACACCCTTTTGCATTGGGACTATAGTAGCAAATTTCCATCTTATAGGAGCCATACCCAAAGTTAATAACAGATTAAACAAAATGGTAAGATTACTAAACATGTTCTTGGATGATGTCCGTTCCTGGACTAGTATCATCCTTAATCTTTGCCATAGATTATTTACCAAATCTATTGTAAAACTTGGACAGGAAGTAGACTCATTAACTTTATGTTTGGGAACTTGAGTGTAACATTCCACTTGATTAGAAAAAAATGTACGAACTCCAGCAATGACAACCACTACAGCAAATAACTGTTCACACCACTGTAAAAGGGTTCATTGATTAGAAAGCACTGCCACGCGTTGCACAAATGTGTATAAGTAGTCACAATTTATTAAAACTTGTTAAAAAAACAAAAACAAAAAAGGTTAAGCGCTTTCATCAATTACATTGACTTCATCAGAACATCTCAGCAACTTCTCCTAATGGTTTATAAATACTATACAATTAACACTTCAATTAAGCAATTGCTGGCAGTGTTTACCTCCTTAAAGTCACAGATACCATAACATTTATACATATAAAATATTACCTAACACAACTAATATTGCTATAACAATAAATATGCTAAACATTACATTTGAAATACCATACAATAATAATTAATAGACTTTTCTCCATCTCACCCTTTGCCTTCTAAAATAGCCTTTACTGATATAGCATCATTTAAACCAGGGTAGGTAGTGGAGTTCAACAAAATCTGCCATTTGGACTCCCTCTCATTCAATTTCCTAGTAATGTTGTCACCTCTAGGGTTTCCCTTAATTTGTTCTATAATGGCAAACTTAAATTCTTTACATCTTTGGCTGTTTGATAGATGTCTGTACAAAGCATTAGTGTCATCCCTTTTCTTTATACAATATGTGTGGTCATATATCCTATTTCTAAGGCATCTGTCTGTTTTCCCCACATAATAGCAGGGACATGTGGTGCACTTAGCTAAATAAACCACATGTTGGGTACGACAATTACCATTTTGAAAATATACCATAGTCTGATTTATATTCCCTAATTTCATCTTCGTAGTTTCCATAATGGCCCAACATTGATTACAATTACCGCATTTATGTGTACCTCTCCCCATGCTTTTCAGTGTAGTAGACCCTTTCCTCATTTCAAACAACCTTTTAAGACCTAAACCTGTTTTGTATACAAAGGAAGGCTGTTCACCTAATAACTTATTCACAACTGAATTATTTATTAACTTCCACACAACTGTTAGTGACTTGGACAGTTAAATTCAAACATAGTTCGCAGTGCTGCAACTTCTGAACTGTTTTTTTTTTTTTTTAACATGTCTACAATAGAGCTGATCTTGTGTAAATCCTTCCTTGCAGAGGTTTGCCTGTCATATACCCCTCCACCACATAGATCTAATCTGTGGCACTCATATTTTATTGCCAGGAATATTCACCCCTATACATTACTAGGCTTCAGTGATAACAGTTGCAGAATAATTGTTTATAAAAAGTATTGCTTGTAGTTCCTCAAAGTTGTTGGTAAGACTAGGGACATTTGTATAATAAAGTTCTTTGGCCACATTTGTTTACCTTCTCTATCCATTAGTGGACTCTGAAATCTAAAAAAAACGCTATCCAGATGTTTCTTGCTCAAAACCTTACCACCCTGGAGATTCAAGTGGAATCTCTCATTACCAAAAAATCTTCTCTCCTGTGAAAATATCCCACATTTTAATAATATCAAAATCCTTGGCATTACAGAAATGAAACCGCCCTCTTTTAAATAATAATGTAATGGTAAATTGATAGCTGCTCATGAATCCCCTTAATTAGGTTGTACATGTGGTATAAAAGAATATAGCAATATCCCACGCCTGGGTGTAGGTAATGCGGGATTTACCCACGGTTGGTGTGGTTTGGTCCCGAGGGCGAAGCCCAAGGGACCAAACAAAGACAACCGTGGGTAAATCCCGCATTACCCACACCTAGAAGTGGGTTATTGCTATTATACTATGACATTATTTAAGAAAATAAATAATTACTTTTCTTAAATAATGGCATTGTATAATGCCTCTTTGCTGCCCTTCCACAGCTGTCTGGTATCCGCGGCAGTTCTGATGTACTGCGCATGCCTATGCAGTGCATCAGAGCTGTGGCCAAAAGCAACGGGGAAAGCAAGATCTCCGTTGCTTTTTACTGTTTCGCTATGTTAAATGGGTTTAACATAGCGAGACAGCTTTAAAATAAGCAACACTCCGTTGCTTATTTTAAAGCTGTCTCACTATGTTAAACCCATTTAACATAGCGAAACAGTAAAAAGCAATGGAGATCTTGCTTTCTCCGTTGCTTTTTAAACCTGTCTCGCTATGTTAAATGGGTTTAACATAGCGAGACAGCTTTAAAATAAGCAACGGAGATCTCTGTTGCTTATTTTAAAGCTGTCTCTCTATGTTAAACCCATTTAACATAGCAAGACATTTTAAAAAAAAAAAGCAATGGAGAAAGCAAGATCTCCGTTGCTTTTTACACACTGTGTCGCTATGTTAAAGGAGTTTAACATAGCGAGACAGCTTTAAAAAAAGCAACAGAGCTCTCCGTTGCTTTTTTTAAACCTGTGTCGCTATGTTAAACTCTTTTAACATAGCAAGACAGTGTTTTAAAAGAGACTTATACTAATGGAAAAATTCTGGGCGACCGGACCTTTTTCCATTAGTATAAGTCGATTTACAACTTGCACACTGGCCAATCAGCGTGCACGTTTTGGAATATTAATGGGGGGTCATGGTATAATGTGCAATAAATCATTCATACTGGCATGGATTACAAGTCGATCTCTTAAAAGTTATAAAAATCAATCGGAAGAGGTTAGAAAAGACTTAGAAATGAGTATGAAGTGGCAGTATACAGAGGAGCAGTAATAGCAGGATATTTAGATTGATTCCAAGTGTGCAACAAGTTCTAGAAGATTTAAGATTTTTGCATGGAAATGTTTCTGTAGGTATTTTTATACATCAAGTAGATTTCAGAGAATTTTTCTATAGGTAAACTGAAGTTCTTGGAGGTGTGATGAGAAAGAAGAGGGGTACTTGGGAGCATGTTGTCTGGACATGCAGTGAATTGGTAGATTATAAAAATTCCCTACAGGTTAATTTGCCAGATATGTTGGGGGATCAAATTATTGTAACTAAGGAAGTTATTCCTTAGAGTGGGATATAGAAATTGAATTGCCTAGAATACAGTAAGATCCTACAATATTTAATGATGTTGGCTGCCAAATTGCATTTACTAGAAAATGGAAATCAAAATCTAAACCAGCCATAACAGAATTATGGAATGTTACAAAGGAGTTTAAAAAGTGGAGCTCAAATCTTTAGAAAAGATAAGGAGCAAACAGCATAGAAATAAATGGAATACCTGCAGAATAATAATCAGGAGGAGTGCAGTTTCAGGGGAGCCAGGACTCGAGCAATCTATGAAATTTTAAATTAAATAATAATTGTTAAGAAAGAAACCATGTGTGTGTAATACATGAAAAGGAAAAGTCTTTGCATTGTTTTGTTTTTTCTTTTATAACTGTACGTGCACCCATGTCACCGTGTAATGTGTGAAATTATTATTTTTTTACCAGCCAGTAACCATTTTAAACCCTTAATTATATCTGATAATTTACATCCACTGAGGCTAGAGACCATTGTCTTTCTCTGCCAATACTTGAAACAGGTCTGCTTTAATCATTGAGTCTTCCATTATTAAACCAGTTTTCTGTAGTGGATCAAGGATAGCCCTCATTTGCTGAAGGTGGAATATTAATTTGAAAATTACCTCCTACAGCTCACCTTCTCAGCTTTTTAGTTCTATTTGGACTTGGTTGATTTCATCATGATCACCGCTGTCACTACCCCTTGTTCATTTTCCTGAATGGTGCACATTCCCCTTATGATGCTTACCCCCACTGTCACTTAAATTGTTAGCCTCATGGCCCAGGCTACCCATTTCCCGATAAATTCCCCTTATGATGCTCACCCTCAGTGTCACTTAAATTGTTAGGCTCCTGTTTCCCGATAAGTAACATTGAAGCTCTCATGATAGCACTGAGTTGCTATGTTAGTTTCTTTATGTAAAATATCAGTTTAAGTACCTGTAGTATTTGATACTATACTTGTATTCAGTTTATACACACACTGCAACACAACTCTTTCCCTTTGTTTTATACAGTCAGCTAGGGTATTTCATTGCATGAAACTTCATTTAAAATGATTTCTTGTCCCTACAGAACAGTTTCAACATAGTCTGCTTCAGTCTTCCTTCTTATGCTTCTATTTGACTCTACATCTGCTGGTGAGCTTCACTTGTTACATACTGTGCGCAGTATTCATTAACTACGTTATTGCTACATAAACTGTACACTCAACACTGCAAAAACTGGGTGATTGCCTTTTCAGCAAAGATTGCAGCCAAGTATTGGCTAACCTGTCCATGCTAAACAGTTAAACTTCCTGGGTTAAGCTTGCTATTCAAAACCGAAGTTTTGCTTAATATTTAAGTTTTCCACTCGCAAGAGCCTTGTATTATGAAGAGGGGAAAACCCTGTAGATTATAAGTACTGCCAGGAGTTTTTTCACATACACCCAACACAAAGGCAAAAAGAAGAAAATGTTGCTGGTACAAACCAACATTTAAAACAGAGCAATATAGCAAAGATATGTTTTAATAAAGATTATAAGCCAGTATATTACTTGTGCCTTTAATGAGCTGTGGAGATTTGACAGTTGTTGCTCACAAATGATAATGTTTACGAAGTAGCCATTATAAACTTAACAAATTCGAATATTTTTGTAAAGCAACTACAGTGGTCAATGCAAAAGGTTGGACAATATCTCTGTTTCTGTAACAAGCATTTTCTTTCTTTGAAATCAGACTTTGAGAGGGCACCAAATAGCCGTATAGAAATCCTGATATACTGCTTGTTTCATTCTGTATGGAATACATCTTCCAGAAGAGAGGTACTTGCGTATTATTGCAATCACGTTATTGTCACCACCTTCCAAACCTGTCATCATTATTTTTGTTCATTAACACAACCAGGAGCTTAAACTGTCATACTTCATGGACAAACGAGTCAACCCTAACATTACAAAACCTGCAAACATGGGGTATAGGAGGCACATGCGTACATCATTTTTTCTTATATTTCTTGTAATAGTTGTGTAAAAAGATCGTTTTGTACCTGAAATGTCCTAATGTTATGTGAGACAGTAAAACAACTCAAATTCTACAAGAGGTATGGTTTATTTTGGCAAAACATGAATTCCAACTCTTTTACACTGATTGTGTATCTGGTTTGTCCTGCAAAATATTATGTACCATTAAAAAATGTTCCACTTCTGGCATTAAGAAGTGGCAACGTTACATGTACAATATTGCTAATCTAAAAACAATATATTTAATAGTTTTAGGGTGAACTGCTGAAAATGTTACTTACATTTATTGCATGCTTGGAGACTCAGGCTGCATTTTGAGAGTTGTTTCCATTTTTAAAGTTCCGTGTCTGTCTGTGTGCGTCTGTCTGTGTCTGTGTGTGTCTGTCTGCCTGTCTGTGTGTGTGTGTGTGTGTGTGTGTGTGTGTGTGTGTGTGTGGAAGGGGGCTATTAAAACCTTGTGAGTACAAAATGGAATTCTCCTGCTATAGCCCGCCTTCCATTTTACTGTTTTTAATAGTGATTATCGTCTGTTGTGCAAATGGGAAGAAAGAATTGTGGTGGATGTATGGATGGGTTATCGCTTGTTTAGAAACATGAATAACTGTATTAATCCATGCTATAAAATCTGTCTTTTCTCCTGGCATTCTTTAAACATTCCTGTCCTATCCACACATCAGAAATGAAGCATTCAACTGCAGTGAGCACACACTATTTGTACCTTTACGACCTAGTAGTCATGTGGTTTCAGTTAGCACTATGCCTTATCTGTTCCATCTCTAAATGGATGTTTAAACAGGAAAAATTACATTACAACTAATATGGTCTTTTTTCTTTCCTTCTCCTCTTCACCCTTCCCTATTAACCTTCTTTCAGCTATATCCACGCTTCCGGTAACATAGAATGCTTCACTAGATTTGGTGCGATAACTTGTTTGTGATAATACATATGTACCGAATTTTCATACCTTCCTCTTCAGAGTCTGAGGTGCAGTCAGTGCAATTGCATTCCCATCCTCCTAGTTACATGCAAGTCATCCTGCTAATGGAGATTACCAGTTGCTTCAAATATTACAAATTCACGCATGCATACATAATCTTAAACAAAGGCTGCATCAGAGGCCCAGTTGGCAGCATACATCCCCTCCTCAATGACAGGCTTTTTAAATATGTTTTTATTAAGTATATCATAAGTGAATACTTGATCACTGCATGGCTCAGTGTGTCACAACCATGGAAAACCGTACTAGCAGGTCGTTTAGTTCTTTGTTAAGGACCTAAGTACAACTACTGTACTGTTTGAGAATATTTTATACGGTTTATGTATATCTGCAGATGTTTTGTGATGTTCGTATGATTTTCACCTTTGAATGAAAAGTCCATCTGAATCGAGCTTTGTAGTGTCTGAAGCAATTTAGAATTCTTTGTTAATGTTTAAGTAAATGCACTTGAGTGCACTGCTATGCCTTTTGCCTGTGCTTTTGCTAAAAATGTAACAGTAGACCTATTCTGTTATGAATGTGTAAATAAAACAAAAATACATTATACTTGTCATAGTCATTTGATTTTATTTTAGCTTGGGAATTTACTGTTACTGTGAGCTGTGGGACCTCTGAGAGTTGCATAAAGATGACAAGTCAGTGGTACAGTATTGGTGTGGTGCTGCATCAGTGGCATAGAAAGTTGAGTGGTTCCTTTTCAAATAATGCATTCATAAGTAATGTACTTTCTAAATGTACCAAAGTTTCAACGTTTATGTAGGTATCATCAGCAGATGTGTGTATAGGTTTGTGTTTTAGCACATATTTTAGTAGTTTATATTTTTGCTACACTTGTAATTAAAATTGAGTAGATTATATGGGACGTTTATCCAAATGTACTGGGGAATATTTCTGGTCTGTCAGAGCAGG